>NW_026596125.1:15729742-15790619 GCF_907164565.1 Psammomys obesus
TGTGTGTGTGTGTGTGTGTGTGTGTGTGTGTGTGTGTGTGTGTGTGTTTCCAAGAAAACTGTGGGGTCTACTTATAATCACATACTAGTCTGGGTGATTGTTAATGAGGAATTTCTAAACAGTGAGAGTGCTGTCTATTTACATGATTTTTTAACCATACTTACCAGTGTGATTCTTTTTATTCCTACCAGCTCTTAGTCCAATAAGTGATCTTGCAAAGTCTCTCTCACACTGGCAGGAACTGAGGGAAACTGAGGTAGAAACTGAAGGACTTGCTTAAAGCCACAGAACTGTATGTCAGAAAACAAGATGAAGACTCTGAATGCTGTGACCTTCTTGTCTATGTTTAAGTCTACTTCCCTTTTTCTCTGAAGAGTTTATATAGAAAGAAGAGCCATCTGTGGAATCACCCAGGGACAGGAGATGGGATGGGATGGGATGGGATGGGATGGGATGGGATGGGATGGGATGGGATGGGATGGGATGGGAGCATGGACACACCCTCATTCACAAAGAAGAGGCAGTGAGGGCTAGTGCTTGATTCCCTCCATTTTATGCATGTCAGGACCCCAGCCATAGCGTGGTGCCTCCCACAGGTGAGGTGTGCCTTTCTACCTCAGCTAACCTAAAGTAGATGATCACAGTCATGCCAACAAGTCAGCCTCATCTAGAAACTCTATCACCATGGGTCCAAGGCTTGTCTCCTAGTTGATGCTAGAGCCTGTCAAGGTGATACTGTTAATTACCACATTAGAGCGTGTTGAGTGTTTGTAAGGGGGAGTTACTCTCCTCTCCATCAGCAATACTATGAAACTAAGGCCTGTGGTGCTCACTTTCGATAAAGATGCCATCTTAGTCACTATTCGATTGCTGTGAAGAGACACTATATATAAACTTATATGTAACTTATAAAAAGAAACTTATAAAAGAAAACATTTAATTGGGGCTTTCTTATAGTTTCAGAGGGTGAGTTATGACTGTCATGGCAGGGAAGGTGGCAGGAGGCTGGCAGGCACGGGGCTGGAGCGGTAGCTGAGAGGTTACATCTGATCCATAAGCAGGAGGCAGAGAGAGAAACTGGGCCTGGCATGGCTTGTGAAACTTCAAATCCACCTTCATCGACACACCTGCTCCTAATCCTTCCTAAACAGTTCTACCAGCTGGGAACCAAACATGAAAACACACCGGTTTTGGGGGGCCATCTTCACTGAAACCATCACAGAAACCATCGTTTCTTCTGTGCTCAGGATTTCACAACTTGGCAGGAGCAGGTGACAGATTACCAGACTCTCTTTCTCGGCACTTTGAAGCCAAACTGACCAAGTACGTGTTACCTACCGTGTCCCAGCTTCCTGTTCCCTTTCATTGGGTTTCTGGAGACAAGAGAGTGGAAAGCTTTGCTTGTCTCACTATGTTTCCTTGGCTTCTCCAATGGAGTGCCAACACTATGCCCTTCAGATACCAGAGGCTCTCTGATGGGCCTTGAGGAAGAGAGGAGTGGAGCACGGAGGCCTTCATGATGGCAAGATGCCTGAAGGAAGTTGCGGGGCTGAAAAGCACCAAGTGTGGCTTAGAGCACCATGTGAGAACAGAAAAAGAGCAGGTGGGAAGGTTGACGCACAGGCTTTGGGAGAAAGTTAAGGCTTAGGAAGCAGTCGACCTGGCAGGGACAGTCAGATCTGATGCGATCCTGACAGACAGTCAGATCTGAAATGTGCCCACATATTTGAACACCTGGTCCCCAGATACATGTGCTGTTCTGGGAGGTTAGGAGGTGGGGACTCTTGAGGGCTACAGGTCAACCCTGCTTCTGTCATGCCCTCTGCTTCCTAGCCTGCCAAGGAGTGGGAAGTGACAGCTTCGAGTTCCCACCACCACAACCAGCTATCTCCACCAAAAAGGACTGAAATCCCAGAGCTGTGAGCCAAAAATAAGGCCTTCTCCTCTAACTTGCTTCTGCCAGATATTCTGTCACAGGGACAGGAAATGTAACTAATTCACTTTGTAAGACCCTCCTGGGTGCACCTTTGTCCTTGGCCAATTTCCGAGAAACATCGTGAAAAACTGTGGGTGACCACATGCAGAATAGACTAGCTCTTCCCAATTCCATGATAACAAGGCATTAAAATGACTGTTGCTATGGTCACCCATGAACTTAACTATGCTCTTTACCCTCTCATCAAATCCTGCCAATTCTGCCTTGCAGACACTGCTCATAATTACCACCCTCTACACACAAATCAGGATCTAACACCACCTCGATGCCCTGGGAACAGTGTTCTAGGATCTGACTGACCTTTCTGGCCCCAAGTGAATGGTCTCTCCCATAACTGGGCTCAGGATTCCTATGCCACAATCTGCAGGAGTTCGCTGGCAATTTCCTTCATGTCTGGACAACCCATTGTGACTTCACAATTTCAGCCCACTCCTATTTCCTGGTTCCTTCTCATGCACGCTCTTTTCCTGTACCCCATGGTCCCTGCCTTTGCCATTTCACACCTCCATGATTTTACACATGCTGTTCATTCCCCCAGGACGCCTGCTTTCAGTCTTTGGGAAACTCTTTCTTATCTTCACAGACTCTGCATAAGTGTCACTTTGGGCACAGTGCCTGGCATGCAATAATTACTCATGGTTGAACTGGATCTCAGCCAAACCCTTTTGCCTGTCCCTTGTCCCCTATTATCTCTTTCTTTGGGTCCCCAGAGTTCTTTGTATGCAGATACCTCTTCTATGGAATTTCTTATATTGTATTGTAATCTTTGATTCTCTCATTATTACACAGCAGGTCTCTTGGATCAGTGGGTATAGAAGGAGGTGTGTGTGCGCGCGCATGTGTGCTGTTCCTCCTCTATTCCTCCTTCCCAAAAGCATTTTCTTCTGGAAGTATTTAGAGTATTCTGGTGGTCCTTTCTCTTGCTGTGCAGCACAGCCACGCAGTGGATATGGGACCAGAGTTTGGCCAACTGGACACTTGTCTCTGTTTCTTAAGAAGTTGGTAAGCATGAAAGGTGTGACCAGTACTTCTTTGCAGCACCAGTACCCAGGAAAAACATCAACAGGTGCCTGTCACAGAGACCCCATGGCTAGTTTTTGTTCGTCCCTCGCTGAGTTCTGCAGATTTCCATTCCATTCCTACCTGCCTCCCATCCTTTCAATAGATTCCCTCTATCATTCAAGCTTATCCATGTTGGTTTCTGTTCCTCATTACTGGAGGTGAGGCAGAAATTGGGAACTATTCTCTGAGATACTGTGTCTGTGTGTTTTTTTTAATGCAACAAAAGGAAACTCCTTTCTTTCTGTACAAGAACCAGAAAACTGTTGCTATGATGAAATGCCATGACCAGAGAAACTTGTAGAGTTTATTTGGGCATATGGTTCCAGAGCATTAGAGTCCATAGTCGCAGAGATGGCTCAGCATCATGAGGCAGACATAACTGCTGAAGTGTGGTGGGGGCAGGAGCTCACTTTCTTTACTCACAAAGTGGAGAGAGCAACTGGAAATGACAGTTACTTTAACTCTCAATGCCACATGCCGTGCCATACCCCTCCCAGTGAGGCCATAACTCTTAAACCTCCCTAGATGGCACTACCAAACAGGGACCAAGTGTTCAAATAATGCCTGAGGACATGGAAGACATTTTTTTTCCATTCAAAACACTGTATTATTCAAATCAGTTCTAGGCAATGAGAGAGGTAGTCATAAAGATGCAGTCTTCAGGAGAATCCAGAAAATGCTGCAACTATTATGTCTGAAATAGAAGTAAAATCAAGCTGTGTTGCTTTCTGTGTTCTCCCACCCAGACCAGCTTTCATGGAAGCCATTATAACGGCTCCATTTGCTCCTTGCACAAACGCTTGTGGCATTCCAGATCTAACTGTCAGCACTTGGAACTCTAACACGAATGTTGTATAGAGGAAGCCAGAAACTCTCAGGAATCAACACCTCTTATGAGTGACCTTTAAGCCACAGCTAGAGGCTCAGTACTCCTTCCCTCATCCTTGATACAGGCTACTCCGGCTCTCAGAGTTCTCCAGCAAGGGTGCCCCCGTGGAAATGTACTGATCCCCCCCTTCTGTCCCCTAGCCAATGTGTTTTAGGCACCCTCCCTAATAAACTCGGTGCTCTGGGGAGGAATCTGCTCAAAGAGTTCATCGCAGCTCTAGCCCAGCATTTACGTCTCCCTGCCGCTCTAACTCCCCAAAGCTCACTGGCAACTTCGTTCCATCATGTTTTCTTCAAATTCCCCAGACAGAGATCTGCTGTGTTGAGAGGTAGCCAGCATGCCCACAGATGGCTGGCACCTTCGTTCAGATAACTGCCCCTGTCCAGTTGTTGCTGGCCAAGAGGAAAGAGTCATGTTAGTTTACGGTTGTGAGTAGAGAGGTACCCAGGGACTTGGCTGGTACTGTTTAGCTTTCAAACAACTGTCATTTCAGCAGATCTGTGGGATAGCCAACAGGCAAGGGTGTTTAGCAAGCATCAAATTATTATTTTCAAACAATAATATTGTAGGTTTGGATCAGAAGGCATATGGATTAAATCTGAACTGAAATGCACATGTCGATTCCCAAATTAACAGGAGCTGTGCTTGCTAAGGGCGTTTTCTCTCATTTGTTTTTGCCAAGTCAGATTATTTGGAAAATAACTTAGTAATTTTTCACAGCCCAGACACCTTCTCGGCCACTCACTCCATTCCTTTGTCTCAGTTCTCCCACACATAGAGGTAATTAATAAAAGCAACATTTATCGAATATGGCAAGTCAGTCACATGGTGCTGTGCAAGTCATATGGAGACAGGGATGGGTGTGATAACTGGCAAGATGGGACCACTCTGGGAGACATGAATGATGACTGTTCCTTGCACGTATACCATGTGCCAGGCACACTGCAGAGTGCTTAGTATGATCATTTGGCCCCACGGGGGACCATCCTCCTTGAGAGAGGTACTAACTCTTCACTTATGTATCAGAGAGTGAGTCTAAGGTTGGACGTTTCTTTTCCAGCTGTCCACAGCTAGTCAGTAACCAGCTGGTGGTTGACTTGTCTCTCTCCAGGAACCACTAGGTGCCCTTGACCTCTCTCTGAGTAGTGGTTCACAAAACCTCCACATTGCACGCCCCACCCCCCATGCCGTTACACAGAGCCAGAAACTGAGACCCAGAGAGACAAATGATTGAGCTAGATTGTTGCATTTGGGAGTCTGATTTAGACAGAAAAGTCATCAACTAGTCATCTGACAGCTTCTCTGGATGTGAGATAGCTGAAAAGACAAACCTTCAGTCATAAGTGTGACCTCCAGCACTTGAGTTCCTCACTCCTTGTAAATGTGTGGTAGCCCTGCACAATTATGAGGATAGAGTTTCTTTACCTTCAATCTAGGGCATGTTGGGAATCCTGAGGTCTCTTCTTCCACTGAAACAAGAAAATAACTTTGTATTAGCTGTGATAAGAGGTGACCAAGTGGCCCACCAAACCGTAACTGCCTCTTCCAACCTCTACGTTACTCTCTAATGTTTCCAGCAATCTTTCCTTTGTGGTACACGGTGGCCCTGTGTGGTATATTTAGGTAGCCCAAGATCTAGTGAAAAGTTGTTGCAAATGAAGAAGAACAGTTTAAGGTGAGGCAGCTTGATGGATTTGCAGGGGTCACAGTCCTGGGGGGTGGGGAGGTGTACACTTGTACAAGCTCAGAAAGACAAGATGAAAGATCTCAGAGATGACTGTTGTCATCTGGACAGACCCAGAGCCAGCCACACAGAGACATGTCATACTTCAGATTCATTTGCTTGGAAATAACAGAACTTGTGGAAGCTAAGGTGAGCCCCAAATGACATGGCAGGTAAGGATCTCATCTAAGCCAAAGAAGGGACCTGACTTAACTGATCCCTGAACCAGAAACGCAGCAGGTGTCAGAGTGGCTATTCGTTCAGACTTCTCCTGGCCAGGCTGGCAAGACTCTTGTTTCTAAGCTTCTGCAGAACAGTCTCACTACCAGACAAATTCAACAAGCGGCGGCTCCACTGTAGCATCGTGTACTGTTCCTGGGGAAAGACCAGGAACAATCAGAATTCTTAATTCCCAGGAGAAAACATGGCTGATGAAGCTTGAGTTTTCTATACCTTCTCAGTTCAATTCACTAACGTCTAGCACCTGGATTATTTATGACCACAGACTAATTGATCTGTCAGAAGAAGGTGGCATAGCTTGAGAAAGATTTTACTTAAAACTCTTAAGACCTTGGGAATGATGTGGAGACTCATAGTTGTTTCTCAAGAACTCTTGTCCTTGTCTTTGATAGTAGAATCTAGATGTAGAATCTCTTGACTTCAAGCTGAGAATTTGGTCTTTCCAAATAGTGATTACATTCCTATCTCTCCTTGCAGTCAGTTAAGGCCAGTAAAGACTCTCTGCCAGGCGTGGATAGAAACATAAGTGCTGTTGTATACTCTTTGAGGGAGGGCTTGTTGGGAAGAGGAGCCATACCACCCTCCTCACTTTTCTGAAAGCATACAACAATGTTTAGAGATGAACCAGCCATCTTGAACCATATAGTGGAAGTCGATACCCAGGGGATAACAGAGCAAAAACTAGTGAGAGTCTGAGATTACCATGACAGGGAGAGAGATGTCTGTTTTGTTATTTTGAGTTTTCTATAATTCTTAGCCAAAAGAGGGTATATAGAAAAATAAGCATAGGCATACTTTTTCTCCCATTTTATGGTGTATGTGTGTATGTGTGTTTGAGAGAGAAAGAGAGGGTTACACACACACACACACACACACACACACACACACCTGCCACCAAATGGTGAAGGGGACATTTCTTCAGTTGCAATGGGCCCTAATTATTCCTCTTTAACCTGTGCCCAAGGCCTGAATCTTCAGCATCTTCCCCATTATAAGCAGTTGACATTTATTGAGGGATTGTGGGGAGAGGGGTAGCCAGGAATTCCAGGAGGTTTTCCTCCTAATGGACAGAGTCTCTTCCTTGCTAATGACAGGAGAGCTTGTAGGGGAGAGACAAAGCCTTTGTTCTTTGTCCTCACAGAGACATATTACTATTTCTGCCCTTTCCCAAAGCTTCTCAAATGCTGGGTGAAATATCACAACTAATTAGGCCAAATAGCCGTGAAAGCCCCACTAGAAATGATGCATCAGTTATTTCGTTGTATCTCATTGTCAGAGCTCCTGCCTGATTTATGCTGATGCAAGTTAGCTGTGGTAGCCCTGCCCAAGAACTCCAACCATTGTCTTTAGCGACTGTTCCCCACTCTTGTCTGCTGCTTCTCTTGATCCACTGTTTTGTAACTGAGAAGTCTTGCTGCTCCTCTGGGCTCCTCAAAGCACTCTACAGCCTGCAGATGCTTCGTTGATGAGATTCTCATGTCTTGGTGAAGCATCTGAGCTTACAAAAAGGCTCGCTGTGCTGAGCCGTGTTAATGAAGAATCTTTCTGAAGAGCCACCCCAGGCCAAGGGAGTAAATCACCCCAATAGCCAGGACAGATGGCTGCCATAGGAGCCACCTGGGCCCATGTCTCCTTCCATAAACCAGCAAGTGACATTGCATGGGGATCATGAGGGTTCTGGGCAACTGCTGGCCCTCAACAAATATTTCTGTCAGCTGGTGGGTTGAAGTGTACAAGAGTTTTTAGGCAAACACCGTTTCTACTAAAGAGATGTTGATCAAATTTTGCCAAAGGCAGTAACATCAAAGGCATCCAAGACTTAGCCTGATTTATGTTTCATTTCTAAACTCCCAGTTGCTGTGTGAAGGAAATCCCTGTGATGTCATCAACCAATAAAGGAGTAATGGGTGAGTCCCTACTATGTATTCAACACTAAGCCAGATGTCATGAGTCATATAGAAACAGGAGACGTATTTCCTGTCTCTGCGGGCCTTCTAATCCAGTCTCAGTAAGGGAGTAATTTAGCAAGGGTATATGGATGTATGAGGCATGTTTATAAATAATGAGACTGCTTCGGCAAGCCAGGTCACCAATTATTTATGGTAGGGAACCAGCCAAAACCTTCATGGCATTTAGAATTACTCCTATTTAAAGAGTAATAACAGTCACTACCCTAATTTCAAATTCCTAAGAGAAAAAAAAAAATCAGTGCAGCAAAGAGACCAGAAATGAAGATTGAGGTCAAGAGCTCTTTGGTAATATTAGCTTTGGTTCCAGGTTTTCTGGGTGTAGGAGATGAACACACACACACACACACACACATATATATATATAATGTGCAAAGCATGGTGTGATGAAGCAGAAATGCTTTAGCAGAGCTCCTATTGTTATGGTAGTATACTCCAGAGCAGAGCGTTTACAGGCCTGGTATCTATTTAGGTCACAGTATTAGAGACTGCAAAGTTCAGTGACGGGAGCCAGCATCTGGTGCGGGCTCCTTGCTGAACCCCAAAATGGAGCCCACCGTCACATGATGAGGCAGAGCAAGTGTGCTAGCTTGTATCTCTCCTGCTCCTCACAGATCCACAGTAGCATTAGGTGGCCCTCACTCCAGACCTCATCTACTGTTGCTTTGATTTCTGCAAAGGCTCTGCCTCCAGCTACAGTAAATGTAAGAAATGGGGGGGGGGGGGTGAAGTCCTACATGCATTTACGGCAGAGCCACCTTCAAACCTCTGCATCTAACACGGTAGGAAAGCTCCTAAGGAAGGCTGGATCACACCCTAGCTCAGCTCACACCGGCTATGCCTGTGACTTCCACCACATGGCCTCTCTTCTTTTCCAAGCCTCACCCTTTCCGTACAGAAGATGAGGGTGTTGGTAGTAACAGAAGCTGCATGGCAGGAGTTAGTGAGGATTAGACAAGGGTGGACTTGTAGTCTTGACTTAGAGTAGTGCCATCGCATCTTAGCCTGGCTAACCAACAGATGGTAGGTGTGAGCCTGGGCAGGTACACGGTTCCCCCCAGAGCTGCTCACTCTCACTGAGCATCTGCTGTGCTTCACCTGGCCTCTAGGTGATAAGATGATGACCTGCCCTTGCAGGGCTTACAGAGCAAAAGGAATGCTGTGCTTCAGCAGCATCGCGAACAGGCCTGTGAAAAGAATTGGAATTGTGAAGGAAAGAACTACAAGTTTGTAAAAGTTGGAAACAAAGAAACCCAAGCAAATCTAGGACCCAAGGCAGGATCCCAGGAGAAAGGAGAATGGAAATGAGTCTGAAGGATGGCTGGAAATTGTCAAGAGGGAAGGAGAGGAGTGAGCTGGGTGCCAAGCCAGGAGCGTAGAGAAAAGAACATAGGTGAGAGATCTTTAAGGGAAGCAAAGAGTAGAATATGGTGGAAAAGGGCCCAAGATCAAGGTTCAAAAAGGACAGAGTTAGAACTCGGGATAGGGTGTCAGGAAAGAGAACCCCAAAACATGTGAGCCCCAGAATCCTTACTCCAAATGCGGAGCTTGGCTCTTTCACTGGGAGACCTTCTTGAGGACTGTCTTGAACCTTTGTGCTGCCCCCTCTCAGTACAGACACTGAAGCTAAATCACAATGATCATGTGAAAGCTACTTTGGCACGTGTCATATTTTCCCATAGAGAACATGACCTTAAAACACAGAATCTTGAAAACACCAGACTCTGAGACAGGCTATATGCTAGAAGTAGGACAAACCTAGAAATGAGGCCCATTTCATTCTACAAAGGGAAAGCTACCTTGAATATATAAACTTCTATGAAACAGTAATGTTAAATTATACATGTTTATGTTACATAGGTAATACAAACATTTAGATATACCATTTCCCCTCGTCTTCTTTTCAAAAGTCCTAGTCATGAAATAATCAATTCATCCTCTTCTGGTAGACATTTGTCTCTTGTCTTCATTGTTGCTGGAGCAATTTTGAATAGCCTAACGGAGCTCTTCATCGTGTTCTTCCTCTACTAAATTGTTCAAGATGTGGCACTTTGTGTCCATGCAGGATGCTGTCACTCAAAGCTTTAGTCAAAGCTCCATGAATTCTTTCCCCGTTTCCCTTCGAAGGACCATCATTTATAATATGCTTATAAAAAAAAAGGAGATTTGCTTAAACCAATACTACAACATTTTCAATGATGAAGTCTTAGCTTAGAAATAACAGCCAAGCCTGTATTAAGTGGTTCTTTAATTCTCCTTTTCTTCCTGATACTATCAGATGACACCCATAAACCTTCTACCCCATCTTCCCCACCAATCCTTACCCAATGACTTCATTTCAGCCCAATAATGTCTTTCTTTAAACACTTCCGTCACACTTAAAACAAAGTAATTGAGAAAGTATCAAGAATGTGAAATGTTTAGGTGTTTCTATTGTGTGAAAAAGCTTTTGGGTAAAAAGTTGGCCCCGAAATCAGAAGTGCACGGTCAGTACTTGTCAGATGAGCCTATTTGCTTACTTCACCTTTGCTCATGTCTCAAGGGACACAAGGTAACATGGCTATTGTTTTTTCCAGAAGAAGTATTACAATGTAATGTGAGCCCAGGGCAGGGTGTGGTAATTTTGTCCCCAGAGTCCTTGTGGCAGTGTCTGGAGACACGTTCATTGGCCAGTGCTAAGGGAAGGGGATCATTATTATGTAGAGGGTAGAAGCCAGGGGTGTCAAAAACACCATCCAGTTCACAGGGAAGTCCCACAACAGAGAGTTCTCAGGCACAGAATGTCAATGGTGGTAATACTGAGAGCCCTGGCTTACTCAGAATCAAGGACAATTGTCTTAAGCTAAGTGGAGGGAAAATGATGGCTCGCTGGGGGCTGTCTGTCCCCATAGACTCTCTCAGGTCCTTCATAATAAGAATGCAGTCTTAAAATCCTGTGTATTTTGCCCTGTTCTTGAGAGGAATCACCGTCTTGCCCTATTGTCTACATTTCTTCTCTCCCTCATCTCAACTTCCAAGTTTCTCTGTGAATGAATGAATGAATGAATGAATGAATGAATGAATCAAGAATGCACGTGTATCTAGTCTAACCTTTTCCCTTAATGAAGGTGGGATCTCAAAGAGTGACAGCAATGCCACATCCTTCCAACCTTCCTTTTGCAAGACTGAGCCTAAGATTTGAATAGTTCTAAAAATGGAGGCACTGTCAGAATGAAGGGTTCTAGTGTCAGTAAGAGTGCAAGTTCCAGCACTAAGGTAAATGAGCCCTTCCCCTCACTGGAAGGGCAGCTACAGGACCGGCTCGTAATGTTCCTGGGTCTCGGTTCCCTTATCTGTGAAATGGCGGCCGTAACAGCCCCCACTTCACAGAGCTCTGAGGAGGGTTGCGTAATATACCATAACCCAAGTATTTGGAACGGGCACTGCATCTGGTCAGGAGTCAATAGTACCCACTACTAGACTCCTAGTACTAAGCTTCTGAAGCCAGAGATGCCTTGATAGCTGTAGATTATGAAATATTTGATTGGCAATTCAGCCAGTCTCCTATTGACTGGGCTCTTGCGGTCTATAACGCATTCATTTCCTGAGATCCGTGATGATTAATTTTATTGTCTAGTTGCCTAGGGGAGCTTGGTAAAGAGTATCTCTGGCTCTGTCTGTGGGGCACTTCCAGGGAGGATTAGATTATGAGGACTCTGGTCCAATGAATGGGTTCCTTCAGTGGTGGTCTCAGATTTTGAACAGACTGTCTGGAGGTGTTTGGACTGTGGAGGGTGAGGCCTGCTTGGAGGAAGTAAATCACTAGGAAATTCATGGGAGCTGTAGCTGCCTGCCTGCCATGATATGCGCTGTTCCATGAAACCTCCTGGAGTGAAGCCTTCGAAGCTATGAACAACAGAAATAATTCTTCCATCTACCTTGTTTCTGTCATAAACTTGCTCAGAGCAACATTAAAGCTAAAAGCAAATTTCTCAAAAGTTTGCTTGTTAGGGATTTTGGCTTTCTTTGTCTAGCTGCAAGGCTTAAAGTACATGGGTTTAAGGGGAGTTTCCTCTGGAGGGGAAGGCTCATGGTGACACAGCCCGGCTTCTCTGACAGGTGAAGCAGCCTACAGGCCCCTGAGTAGGGTCATCCCCTATTTGCCTTTCCCATTGTTCCTAACTGACGGTCACTCCTGAAGCCACATGGACTGATGCTTAGGGCTTGCTGGGCCTCTTAAGACTTTGTTTTGAGCTTCTCAGGCTACTAAAAACCACGTCCTCATGCCATAAAAAAGACGTAGTGCTGGGAGTCCTTATGCCTCCCTCCAAGTCGCAAATCAACTCGGGGTGGAGGCCGGGAAGCTTCCTTGTAGGGGAGTTGCATCTTGACTGTACGTGCCACTTGCAAGCTCTGGCATGTCCTCAGAAGTGACGAGCCATAGGGGACAGGGGGCCTTTGCACTTTCTGACAGCCTCAGACGATTCCGACAACAAAGAAACATTGCCTCTCACTTTCCAGAGTGATCTTGATGGACACTGATGTTTTTATGATTATTAATAAAATCTCGAAGGTTGAATTTTATGGGCACATGGAGACTCTAAGGAGTCACTCTTTGCCTTAGAAAATTGTCTATGTTAAGGATGATGAAGGGAATTTTAAATTGAAATGATCAAGTGGAAAGTGGGGGCGCAAGAGACAGACTTTAAAGAATCAGCCATGGCAATGAAAAGATTGAATTTGCTTGCTGCCCAGGCTTCCATGGGAGGTGTTTCCTGGAGCTAGCACACCTCAGGAAGTGTGGCTTAGGTTGGGTGGGTGGCCAGAAGTCCCCTTTGGGAACGTGAGTCATTAACTATTTAGTTTGTTTTCTGTGGTCTTCTCCTCCCTCCCCCACTTCCATTCTGCCAACACACTCTTCAGAGTTTCATGGACCGGTTCACCGAAACTGAAATCAAAGCGACTTAAAAAGAAGCTCCGGTTCCTTTAAACATCCAGATGAGAACTGGTTGAAAATGAGACAAACGAAGGGGCATAATGAGTTAAACATTGGGAGCATCCTGAACGAAGAGGAAGGGCAGATCCCTGACATCTGGTTAGAAGTTAACTTCATAATTCATGCAGGTATTAGGGAAGACATTCCTCAGAGAAGCCTAGAAAAATGTAGCTCTGCTCAGTGCAAGGGCTCAACCAGCCTTGCTGCTCTGCCATGCTGCTCTGCGCCATGGTTGCTTTAGAGAGTGAGGGGAGCTGGGAGAGGGAAGGAGCCCTGCCCTTGTCTCTGTAGCACCTCCTCCTTCTCCTCTCAGCGTCTGGACTTCTCTGAAGGCCAGTGTTGAAACTAGAGTCCCGGAAAACTTGGTCATTACCAATGCCTAATTACATGTTGATCAATTAGCTGCGGGCCTTCAAAACCGGACGGGCACCACCAGGAAGCTGGTTTTGATAACACACAGATCTGAAAACACCAGATGACAAGGTCCCCTTTATGTGGTTCCACACCAGCCATGTTTTTGTTTGGATTTGGCATTCATTTTAAAGAACTGTAAAACACAACACATCAAATTGGTTGATTGCAAATAGCACTATGTCCCAGAGGTCGACAACTAGCTGTCCCATGCAGGAGGCTGGAAGTTGCTCCAGGGGTTTGTGGGAGGCCAATAGGCCTCTGTGTGAGCTGCAGCGAGACCGTGGTCCAGGCAACACCTTTCTGTGTATGTCTCTGTGAATTCACTCAAGTGTTTGTGCTTCTGTTTATTGTATAATTGGCTCTGTTCAAAAATGGTCAATATTTTTTTATCTGGGACATTGCCTTTTAAGTCAGAGTTATATAGAATATTCTCCCTTAAAGTGGAGGCTGGCCATGTAAAATAATCTAGTCTTTTTCCTGAAGAAGTAGTGAATTGTTACGGACTTTCAGAACTCAACATCGTCCAATTTGAGGGTTAAAAAGGAAGGGAGGGAGAGAAAGAAGGAAGAGAGGAGGTAAAAAAAGGGGAGGTAATGAAAGGGAGAAGGAAAAAGGAAAGAAAAGGAGCGTGGACGGAGGGAGATGGATTTGTGACTTTAAAGTCAGACATGCACAGAAGAAACACTTAACCTTTCTTTATATAATAAATACTGTCTGCTAAGTTGTTGAACTTTAAATCCTATGATAAAGTGGTACTTTCCGAGGCTGCACACAATCAGGATAAACAGTTATGTTCCCATGGGATTTCTACGTAAGAGATAGGAAAGATTGTCTTAGCAGAGCGTTGTCTGATAACACACTGTAGCTGGCTTCTCACAACATTGCAAACGTTAATTTCTGAATCACATTTTGTGAAAATTGTTAGCAAGCAGGGTTTAGCATGTTGGTCTCACTGCAAGTTGACTGCTCATTAAAAGACTTAGAGCACAGAGCATAATTTAAGGGGAATTGAAACAGCTCCTGCTCTTAAGGGAAGCCCTTGCTAGTAGGCTCCAGAATACCAGTAAGGTACTTCAGATAAGCATTCAAAATCACCTCCTGGCTAAACCAGCGAGTCAGGGAAAAAAAAGAAAAAGGAAAAAGAAAAAAGAAAAAGAAATTTCAGTCCAGACCCCGATGGCAAGTGGGTAGGATTTGGCATGGCTCACAATGTGAGCGTCAACTGTTCTGTGAGTATTGGCTGGTTGGCTTCATCCAGGAGCTCTTCTAGACTTTAAAGCACCCTTGCCTGTTGCAAAGATGAATAAATAAACATTCTGGCATTCAGGGAGAATATGACTTTTTTTTTCTTTCTTCCTCATTAGAGTCTATTTGGATCCCCTCCTTACCCCTTGCAAGCCTTTCTGTTTCATGCTAACTCTTTCAAGAAGAGAAGGAAACACAAAACAAACAGAAGTTAGAAGCAAGCCCCTTGCACCTTGGGCAGGGCTCCCTCTGAATATATTTAGAAATGAACGGAACATAAGTCTTCCTTAGCCAGCATTTATGAAACCCCACCACTGGGGCCACTGGTAACGAGAAAGAGGCATGGTTTTGATTTACTATTGTCGTTTAAATAGATTTAAATCCACTGAAATGGTTTTTGTTCCAATTCTTCTATCCATTTTTTCTCAGTTCACCGACTTCTCAAAGAAGGACCTGACAGTTTCCCACTCTGAAGAGACGACTCGGTGAGAAAGTTTTGTGCTGTTTTCTTTGTCTTGCTTTTCTACTCCTGCAGCACTCTGAGGCCCTGGGGAAATTCTTGCGGTGCACTTGGCCAGTTTGGACTGTTATAAATAAAATACAAATCAAAGGCATCATATCGCTGGCTCCTTTAGGTTTCTCGGGCAGAAAATGTTCTGATCACTGAAGCCATTTCAGGGCCCCAAATTAGAAAGTAATAAAAATAAAAAATAAAAAATAAAAAGCACTCTCCCTGGTGGGCAGTGCGTTTAATTGGCTTCCCAGCAGGAGTCCAGCTCTTGAGTCAGAAGTGCTTCCTGTGTGGATCCCTGCTTTGGAAGGACTGCATGCAAACACTACCAAATAAGTTTAAAAATAAATAAATAAATAGATAGATAGATAAATAAATAAATAAATAAATAAGTGAATAAATAAATAAATAAATAAAACAACTTAGCAGAGGAAAGCAGGAACACCAGAGGCAAATTCGGAGCTAGCTGGAGAGCTGCTAGAGGACATTAAGAAGAAGGATGCGCTTGCTCTGAATGTATTTAATAACCCTCCACATGGGATGAAAGGCTACATTTATATGCCTAGATCATGTTCCCTTTGGGGACTTGGTGTCTTTTAGATTAAATTTGGGCTACATAGCGTGTTTAGGTAGAACATGGACCATGTTCGTGCCGTTCTGGAAGTGGGAGGTTTGTCTTTAAAAGCTGATTTTCAGGTCACTCCTGGCCTAAGCACAGTGTTCTTGGCGCCCTAGGAGGACTCTGGATGGGGAGAGGGTTGGGAAAGGGTGCAGCCTCACCACTGCTTGGGCGTTGCAGCCGGTACTCTGCTGCCACCTTCTGTCCCAGCTGCTGTGGCAAGAGGAAGCTCTGCTCGGTGCTCTCTGGTTCCTTGAGCTTTAGAGAGCTGGGCTCCTGTGGAACCCATGTGTTCCCAAAGCAGAAATGTCCTCTGCAGGCCTGGGGTTTGGCTTCTTGACATGGCTGCTTTCAGAACAAATGTCAATTTGTCTGGCTTGCCTCCCTTCTCTGCCTCTCCCTTTCCGGATCTGGAAGTTTCCACAGGTAGGAGATCTGGGAATGAAACAGAAAGCAAAGGCAAGGCTTTCTGTTTCAAACACCAGATATGCCTGACTCTATCATTGCGGAAGACAAATGAGGTGAGTGGGAGTGAACAGCGAGGAGAGGCCCTTCACGGGCCAGATCTAGCACCCTGTGGAGAGGCATTCCCAGGAATGAGCCATCGGTTGAGATATTTAAAACTTAAGCGGACAGAACATTAGGCCCTTCACCACAGGGAACAAGGCCACAGTGACTCCAGGGACCTGACCCTGGTGAGCACAGAGCCCTTCCCAACTCTACTTTATGATTTCTCAATTGACTTCCCATTCTATAAAAAGTATTGTGTTTCTGCTGAAAAATCCAACGGCTTTGACATTCGGGCTGAGGTCAGGCTGGCTTCAATACAGTTTCATTTCTGTGGAGCATTAAAATGCCTCTGTATCTACTTTCTTTGAGCTAAGGGCAAGTGAATTCACATAATTAAGCCTATAAATACATATTTTAGGCAGGAGATGGGGGAGTTCTCCCTTGACAACCAGCCAAAGCATGACTCTTGGAGTACCTAGGACTTGCCAGGAGGTCCTTGGCAAATCTATACCGACTGCTGGCTCCCCACTTTTAATTTGTTCGTCTCATTGGCTGGGGTGGTGGTAGACGATGGCCCCTTTGGAGCTCTGGGCAAGACTGTGAGGTTGGAAGAATTAACTTAGTCTGCATTTCCTTGCCAAAAGTTCCCTGGGTAGATTTCTTGTTCTGTACTGGGCAGCAGGAAACAAAGGGAGAGGGGAAGAGTTGGCATATGTCGTCTTCTTTTCTGAGGTGGCTTGGTTCTGCTACACAGTTGGTCACAACAAGGTTTCCATTACTTAGTTGAGTTTGAAGCAAAGTGGAATAAGCCCATTAGGAGAAGTCTCTCAGGAACTTTGAGCTGTTCTCAGGGAAAAGTTTAAAATCCCACACTCTTCAAACCCCCACGTGATCTGGCCCCATCCTGTGTCTGCCCTCCAGACTCTGAGGCTCCTAAAGGCCAAGCCTGCTCTCCTGTCCTTGGGAGCTCAGTTATTTTGTTCTTCAGTGCCTGCCTGAGTGCTCAGCCCAAATATGGCGAGCCTCCCTCCCAGCCCTCTCACCTCATCAGGACGTCTCCTCATCTTCCAGTTCCCAGCTAAAAAGTCATGTGCTCAGAAAAGGCTTCCCAGAACCTTCATCCTGGGTCAAGCCTCCCGAGCCTTTGTGTGCTCCCTTGGCTCTCGTCTCACCGGAACACATATCATAGACAACACCGGAGGCAAGGGCTGGTGATAGACTGTTGGTCTCCTTGAGAGAAGTGCTCAGACCAAGCAGGCGCCTCACCTGCACTTCATTCGCCCTGCTCCACAGGCCTCTTACTGGGTCTTGCTCATCGTGTAGCTATCAGTGGGCGGGTAAAAAAATAGGCTGAATTAACAAAGTTTGTCATTCAGGTAAGGCAAGAGGCAGCTTTTGCAGAAATAGCACTAATGTGTTCCACCTGGAAGGGCTTCCTCATGGGAAGTAATTTCCCAAAGAGAAAGAGTTTTTTGTGGAGAAGGTTCTAGGGGCAGTTTCCATAGAGCACACCACAGCAGCCTTAGAACAGGGCCATTCTTTCCATGTATTAGGCCAAACAATGCCTAGCTGTGGTCAGAAATCTAAGCATTACGGAACTGTACAAGAGTTCGCTATGAGCGCCATTCTTAGCCTCCACACAGCACACACTTTGTGGGAAGCCAGTAGTAGCTGTGTTTGCTCTCTCCCCATCAAGACCATTATTTTTTAATGTCTTTCCCCAAGTTGTAATGTTATTTTAAGAGGTGTTTTATTCCACACGAAAAGGTATATTGATAAAGTCCCTGGGAGGGACTGAAGTCCTTCTTTTGCCTAGCTGGGGCTCTTGGGCAAGTATGGAGGCATTTGTAGTCATGGTTTACTTCCTGTGAGCCATGGAAAATTCAGTAAAACTGCTGTGATGTAGCCCATCTCCCCATCCCACCTTCCCTGCTCTTGGCAGCAGAGGTCTTCTCTTCATCCAGTGACGTCTCTGTCATGGGTACCACAACCACTGGCACTGTCTCACAAAGAAGACTGAGAGTCAAGACATACCAGAAAATCCTAGCAGAACGGAAAGTGCAGATGATTTAAATGCATATATGCCCAGCAGTCCCTAAGCCATCCAACTTCAGTAGGGCTCCTGTCACTGTGGTGCAAACTCCATGGTCAATAGCAGCTTGGAGATGAAAGAGTTTATTCCAGCTTATAACTCTCAGGTCACTGAGGACAGTCAGGGCGAGAACCCAAAGCAGAAACCTGGAGGCAGAAGTTAAGCAGAGACCATGGAGGAACTCTGCTTACTGGCTTGTTCTTCATGGCGTGCTCAATTTTCTTTTCATATAATCCAGGACCGGTGCCACTTGCTCAGAGGAGGGCTGGGCCCTGTGACATCAATCACTAATCAAGAAAATGCCCACAGACTTACTAAGAGGCCAGTCTGATGGAGGCATTTTCTTAATTGAGGATCCCTCTTCCCAGATGGCTCTAGGTCATGTCTACTTGACAAAAAGCCAACCAGGATATCATACAAGATCTTTTATGTCACGTTCTCTCTTCGCTCCTCTTTCCCTCTTAGTTTTATCTCCATGGTGTAGCTCCTGGTACCCTCATTGACAGAGATGCAGGAACCAAGAATACATGGGCAGAACAAGTAAACACCCGTGGCAGTTGCTGTGCACAGCACTCGGAGAAAACAACTTAAAGGAGGGAATTATTGTGGATCCTGGTTTCGGAAGTGTCATTCCCATTGGAAGAATGTGTGCTACAGTAAGCACCTCACTCCATGGTAGCCAGGACGCAGGGGAAGGAGTATAAGAAGAGGCCAGACACGGCCTCTGAAAGCATGCCCCAGTAACCTACTGTCCACCCAGGCCCCACAATGCTATCAGTAGGTAGGCTGCTCCTTAGCACAGAGCCTTCAGGATTTACTCATCTCTGGAAGCATCCTCACAGGTAAATAATCAAGACTAACTCTCAAACACCAGAGCTGGGACTCAGCCTCAGACAAATCCCACAAGCTGAGCAACTGGTAGTCCCTTTGGCATCCAGGTAAGTCTGAGGTTGCAGGATGGGGAATCAGAAAATCCCACCCCCATCCTCTTTAGCTGGAGCTGAAAATCCTTTGTCTCTGAGGCTCACTTTGAACTTTATCAACACAGATGTTGAGACTGTGAGGGCAACCAAAAGGAATCCCAAGTCTAACTGTCAACACTAGTACATTCTGTGATTTTCATAAGAGGTTCTTAGGAAGTTTCATGGTGATGGTTTTCAATGTGGTTAAGGCTGGCTGAGGCCCTGAGAACACAAGTTGCCAACAGGGTTGGGATGGGTGGAGATGAGGCTGTCCTTCCCAACAAACTGTCTACTCCAGGTCTCATTCTCACCCCATCTCTAGTGACATGCTCATCATCACTGTGGCTTTATGTACACAGTCTTTAAATATGACCACATTTAAAAATTGTCACTATCAATAATTTGTGCTAACAGTGCAGGGAAATAATGTAGAAAATGAAAACTCAGCATAATCTTAAGATGTTCACCTCTGTGCTTGCAAGGCTCTTGGCTTTGTGGTTTTAAGAAGCAGGCTAGAGACTTCCTAACCAATTTTCATGAGTGTGCAGGCTCTGTCCTTCCCTCAGACTTGCTGAGCTGTTGGTAGGTAGATTCAATAAAGAAGAGAAAAATCTGTTGAAGGGACCAGGTGAGCATCTCCAACCATAGCAGATGAAGACCAGATTTCTCTCCTGCTTATGGTGGTTCAAATTTCAATACCACACAGGGGGAAAGTGGACCTTCTTTACAACATCCTGAGAATGTCAATTTCAATTTTTCTTAGTTAAAAAAAAATGTCAAAGCATCCCAGAGAATCTGAATACTTTTCCTCTCTTGCCTGATGGCTTCTTTCCTCCATCGATCATGTGTGAAATCTCACACATAGTCACATTCACTGAGGCGGGCCCCAGATGACAAGGCTATTCTCCATGTGTCTATCAGATGTGCCAGAATTCCCAATGTTGTTAAGACCAAATGAAAAACCCTAAGACCAGCACTCTGTTCTTCTCAGTGTGTTCTCACCTCATTTGGTTATTCAGCAAGTGAAAAAGACCGAAACGGTCAATTCCAGCTCTAAACAACATGATGCATCTCCTTGACCACTGGAAAGCGACTGACACATCTGTGTAAACTTACTAGGTTTACTTTCCTCAATATAGAACAGACCCTGGAACTAGAACTCAGATGCATTGTGGGAACACAGGATAGCCTGAGAACTGTGTGTATCATGGGCTCCTGAGCTGCCTTCCTGGCTTAGCTTTGGTGGAGTGGATGGAATTTGTGGAATTCTTTGTTCCTCTGACTGTCTTGGCAGCTGGCAGAGCCCACTTAGCAGAGAAAGACAGCCAACAATAATAGCACCCATGTTATCCTCAGTGCGTCTCAGACCGCCAAGCACTTTGAGGTGAGATCTCTTTTGTCCCTCTTGGCCACTGAAACTGAGCAAAGACCTTGCTCCCGTATCATAGGAGGGGGTATTGAAACTCAGAAAGGCTGAGCCACCATGTAGTTCTGCCACACAGTGATGGTGTGAGGGTGCCCTCATGGCTTTGCACAGAACATGTCTTGGGAGCTACCAATGGATCTGCTGTGCCCAGAGCAGAAGATTAACTTAGGAAAATGACCCAAGTCACCAGTTGCAGGAACCCACTCTCTCTGAACCCCATTTTCAGTTCTCTCCTGGACTGTGCCTAGTGTGTCCTGTGCTCGGTGGCTAGCGTCACTACGAGGCCTCCTTCCTGCGTAGCAGCTTGTCATGTTCTGAGCAGAAAGCTGACAGTGGCTGGAGCTAGTATGTCTGTGAGGACTGCCATGAGCGGCAGACTGGGGAAGAAGGAGGCTGTCCCAGGTGATATTTTTCAAGCTTGTTTTGGAGAAACTGAAAACTCCAGTCTGGTTAGTGTCTTCCTGCTCGTGCAGGGAGGGTTGTGGGTAACATCACACGTGGTGAGCCCAAGTGGCTCCAGGTTGGGAAGAAGTGCTGAGGGAGAAACACAGTTTTTGACCTGAAGGAATTTGAAGAAAACTGACACACAAGAGTTGTGTTGCCCTTGGTTCCAGCAGCGGAGCCTGATCAAAGACCTCAGTGTTTGCCATGACCCTGGCACTCACCCTCTTGGATTCTCTAGGTGACCACGCTCAGGTGTGCAAACCCTTCTGCAAAGACTGGCCACTTGGTTGTGATTTGCCTAAAATTCTACCTGCTGAGATCTGAGAGCTGCCTCATTTAAACTGTCTTCAGTTTTAAGTTCTAAAAGCATCTCTGGACCTGTCAGCCATTTTCTCTTTCCAACCGTTATAGCCTCCTCACACTGCAGCAGTCAGATACAAGCTGTGAGGCAATCGGGAGAAGAACAGAAGACCCCTTCAGGGAATCGTTTGTTTGTTGGAGGAGTCTGAAACAAATCAGTGTTTTGTAATAATAATGCTGACCCAAGCACTATGCTAAAAATTTATAAACATGGTCTTAATTAATCCTTAGACTAATTAACTTGACAGAAATATGTTAGCATCTGCATTTTATAGGTAAGAGAAAAAAAATGATGCTTAAGGAAGCTAGTGTAACCTTGCCTAAAATTATACATCGGTGGGGAGCGCTGAGATCCACACGCAGGACCGGCTTGCTCTAGAATTTGTGCTGTGAACCACTGTCCAGGAGAGTGACTCCCAAACCCTGGATGCAGCCTAGAAGCAGTATCCTTTTGGCTTCATCTGCAGTTCTTCAGATTTTCCCTTCAGCCCTGTCAGTGACAGCCTCCCGATGACTCTGGGATCAATAACTCCACTATTCTGAGAGTTCAGCCATGACTCAACAGAGATGGCACTGTAGAAGTAGCAAACACAACTCTCCAAGGATGGAAGGCCATTTTCTCATCCAAAATGCAACACATTTGCCCAAGTGAATTTGCATTTGAACTTACTGCATTCAACTTACTTCTACAGTAAGTACGTCCAATACACAATCTGGGCTATTCTTAGCCTTAAAAATTATTCACTGTTTATTTGAAAAGCAAATAATTGGATGCTTTATGTTTTACTTTTAATAGAATTTGTTTAGTTTTATCTTATGTGTGTAGGTGTTTTGCCTGCATCTGTGTGTGTGCTCCATGCAGTGTCCATCCATAAACGTCAGGAGAAGGTACCAGATTCACGGGACTGGAGTTACAAATGGCTGTGAGCTGCCATGTGAATGCTGGGAATTAAAACTGGGTTCTCTGGAAGAACAGCCAGTGCTCTTAACCTCTAAGTTGTCTCTCCAGCTCTCATATACTGTGTATATATGCTTATTTGCTTACACTAACATCCCTGCCAGAATTCAAAACAAGCACACCTGAACCAACTCAAAGAATGTGCTAGAGTCCGGTTGCATAAGCAGCTCACAGACAAGGATAATATTGTCACTGTTGCTGGGACAATAACAACAGTTCAGCATTGGAACACTGGAATTTCTGGAAACCTTTATAATCTGTGTGGGGTTGACTTGGCAGATCTGGGACCGTGTTTGCTGGAGCATGTTTAGGAGGCAACTTGATCGGCGGGATTCTCAGTCCTAACTACTTGCTGGAATCACAGAGGGAGCTGTGAAATTCTGATGTCTCCACCCAGCTCTGGGGGCTCTGGAGTAAGCGGTCCAGAGTGACAGCCTGCTAACATTAGTACCCTTTATACCCAAGGCTTCAAACATGGTAGAGGTGAGAAAGTGGCACACAAAGTGAAGAGAGGAAGGCAGCTCTGGGGCCTTGTTTCCCACCATGTCCTCAGAGAAACAAAGAGCCTGGTGGGTAGAGAGCTGGGGAGAGGTTGAATGGGCAGAGAGCAGAGGGGAGAGAGTGCCAGGCTACTTGACTTGCCATAGAAGGTCAGGGAAACACAAAACAAAACTGTGGACATGTGCAGAGGACAGGCCATTCAGACCCACTGGACACATCTAAACACATCTAAAAATGCGAATGTTTTTTAATCATCTGCTCTTTGTTTCTCTGTAGAAAAAAAAAGTATATGAAGTTGCAGAATTCAGGAACATGCAACTAAAACTGACAAAAATATTGACTATTAATTTATCATTAAACAGACTCCACTTTAAATTTTTTGCTGCTAGTCTTTGCTGTTTGGACATGGTTTAGAACATATCACATAATTGAGTGTGTGTGAGTGTGTGCGCTGTGCACATGTATGTACTGGTGCTTGTGGAGGCCAGAGGTTGATGTTGGGTATCTTCCTTGTTTTGTGAGACAGGATATCTCACTGAACATTTAACTCAATGAGGCAGCTGAGCTGCCCATGAGCCACCATGTTGTCTGTGCCCACAGGTGTCCATAGCTACATATGGCTTTGTCACATGGGCACTGCAGGTCCTCATGCATCTGTGGCACTCACCCGACCCACTGAGCCTTCCTCCCAGCCCATCATTGCCAAAATTTCTATTTAACATTCAATCACAAGGATGTCCCTGTGTCTTTAAGCAATTCTTCATGAACACCTGTGCTGCCGTAATAGATGCCGTGTTCCAAGGTAATGCAAGGCTGACGGCTTTTCTCCTCAGCTTAGACATTTAGACTGTGTAAGTCCTTATGTATCTGAGAACACTGATTGTAAGAAGGGGTGGAACACACAAAGTTTATGTGTTTCTCTAGCAACCCATGACTAAAAGAATCCACAGGTGTCTGCTTCCAACTGTGCTCTTTCAAATCCTAGAGAATAGCCCGGAAATCTTTAACATCCAAACAAATTTTCGGGTTCTTTCTCAGGGTCAAAATGAAACTCACTATGGGGGATTCTGAGGAGTATATCTCACTTTCTCTCTCCAGCTCCCAATCACAGTTTCTAACAAATAGAGATAGCAATTCTTCCCTGAGAAGACCTCCATTTGGCCAAGGGACTACTGTTGGGACCTAAGATATTTTTAACACCCAATTAAATTGGTGTAATTGGATAGAATTGCACCATCTTTGCCTCCAGCTGTGAGCCGTAATCTGTTTCACACTTGAGTGTTGCTTTAGTTGCTTTTTAATGCTTTTCCCAGAGTTGTGGAGATGGGTTTTTAGGGATGATCACATTATTGGTCCTGTGATAAATAGATTATATCCCCATCATTTTGCAGTGACGGTGGTTGGACTGTCCCCAGTACATTACCTCTGGTCTCTGAGACTATGCTCTGAGCCTAGGTTTTCAGAGCTGGGCTCTCTCTGGTGCTTCGGGTTAACGGTGAAGCAATCCACAAAACAGTCTGAACCCAAAAGGAAAGTGTTCACATCCCAGCTGAGCGCAGAGCTGCCCTCAGCAGATGCCCCCTGATTCGGTGGGGCACTTGGCTGTTGGACTAGTGTGTGTCATTGTGCTCTAGACTCACCTGAGGGCGCTTCAGGAGACCCTCCTGAGGCTGTGACTTTAGGCTTTGAGTTCAAGGCATTTCTAGATGCTGCTGCTGTTACTATGGCAACCAACCAGGCTGAGATAGATTTCGAAGCCTCCATTTTAAACATGTATTTTTGACTATGGGATGTCTGTAGTCTCTGGCACCTTCTTCAGCCCTAGAGAAGGCATCCTTAAGCAGTCCTGAGCACATGCTCTCTCTCTAATTAGCTAAATTAGCTTCTTTGTGTTTCCAAAACAGCACTTTAGACCTCAATTCAAAAACTGTGCTTCATACACTAGCAGCACTGCAGTCTATAGAGTCTGCCAGAACTTTGAAATCTCAAGCCCTACCCAGAATCCCTGAGCTAACAAGGTTCTAAATGAGCTGCCTATACAGATTGAGAAGCAACTTGGAGCCACAGTTACACTGCAGTTGACTGTCCTTGCACTATACCTTAATCCTGTTATGTCAGCAATGAGAAAACCAGAACTTGCAAAAATCAAACTTTGTCCTCTTCTAAGTGGCTGGTTTTTCTGAGCTTCCTATATTGGCAACTTATATAAACTGTCAGCCAATACACGAAACTGGTTCCTAGTTTTACCACCTCTAGTAACACCCCCCACCATTTCTTCACTTTTCCTTCCCTCCCATTCATCTTCTTCAATTTGCTTATGTACTTATTTGTTGAGACAAACAGCAAACTCACTACACAGCTCAGGCTGGCCTTGTGTCCACCTCCCCAGTGCTAGGATTACAAATATATCATCACATCTAAATAAAATTGCATTTTCAGTGAGTCTAGAAATAGAAAAGTTTGGACTTGAAGAGAAGATGTTGTGACAATTGTAGTGACAGGCAGAAGGGCTAGGATAAATAACACTTTCGGTAAATGTATGCTGATACACAGTGGCTAACTGCTCTACCCTGACTCTGCCTAGCTGGGGTCTCAGCTATGCAACCCAGTATTCTATTCATACTCATATTCTGCTCTGTACATGTCAGGGAAACAGAACCTATCCATATTACCTTTACCAGTATTCTATTCATACTCATATTCTGCTCTGTACGTGTCAGGGAAACAGAACCTATCCATATTACCTTTGAAGCCTTTCCTAGACACTTGCCTTCCCATTCTCGAACATCAAGCAAATTCAAATGGAAATGAGCACAGGTTTGGGATATAACAAAGAAGTACATTATCATACTCTTGATTAAAGATGGAAAGAAAAAAGGACTTGACTGTTGGGCTGGAATGGACCATGGTGAGCCAACTGGCATGCTTGAGTCCTAGCCGATGGAACCATTTGGTTTTGGAACCTGGGACAGAGATGAGAGAATGAGCTAATAGAGGAGTACTAAAGAAGACCCAGGAGGAATGTGGGCGGAAAGGATGACCATGGTGAAGGATCCTTGATTTACATGCAAAGCATGCCAAATTTAATCTCTCCCACCACTATCCCAATTTTAAAAGAAACAGAGAGGGGTTCTTAACTCTATTTCATTATGTACTCCTTAGGGAAAATGGTTAAAGCTGTCTCCCACCAGATGTGAGTGTACAGTTGGGCTGTGCACATCTGTGCATACAATTTCATGGGTTTTATAGTCCCAGAACATAGATAATTAGGGGATCGAGAGACCACAAATGGAGACTTCTTGATCAATGGTTTAAGTCAATGCTTGTATAAGTCTCACAGCTGGGTTAGTGGTGAAAGGGGCTCCCAGACCTCTGTGTAAAAGTCTCTAGGAGTCCTCAGAGTCTGTCACTCAGTGGCATGGAAGAGAGCCTAAACCTAGAAACTTAACTTAGCTGAGCTTAAATCTCAAAATAATATCTTGTCTGTGCATCTTTGAACATGAAATGAAAAGCAAAGGTCTAAATTGATGTGTTCAATCAAAAAATATGCATTAAGCACCTACTATGTAGAAGATGTACTATGTAAACACAGGATAAAAAAAAAAGCCAACCAGATACCAGCCCTGCCCTTGGGATAGCTGTGGTCTAACCGAGAGGCAGAAAAAGAACAAGTGCTAATTATTATGAGTTGCTGCCTAATGAGCACGATAAAGGTTAGCCTGAACTCTTTTGGAGAAACTGTACTAAATAAATGATTAACTTTAATACTATAAATAGTGTTAAACTCTCATGTTGATGAATAATTAAAGGTGCTTCCATTATAGACACTCAAAGCTCAAGGCACCTCTGCCATGCTGCTCCTTCTCAGAGCAATTGTCCCCGCTTTGGAGCCATAGTGCTCCATGCTCTTGTGGGGTTCTCCTGCAATTCACATGTGACAGATCCTGCTTCGCCTGTGGGAGATGTGGATGAGCCACGCAGAGCCCAAACCCAACTCTCCAGTGAGAGTCTTCAGTAAATATTTACAATATTCTCAACACGCTCTCCTCACATCAAATGCCATGGATAATCAGGAAGCCTTGTGCTATCAAACCTACCCTGTGTGATGCTCAGATATATATTTAGATGATACATTTAGGAGGCTGGCTAGGGAGCTGGAGGAGGTGACTGTGGCTCCTTTGTCTAGGGAAGACATGAAAGTATGAGCCATGATACAACTGGGGAGACTGAAGCATCACATTTGGGGGTGACTTTTATTCAGCACAATTTCATTGTGTTAGACTTGTTATCTTCTCTTGTGGGTTCTGAGTAGTTGGGAGCTTGTGCATAAACCTGCTGAGTTAATCATCATTGGGGACTTGGGAGAAGACACTGTGTAAGGGCCGTTTAGGTGGTTATAAAGGCTGTTGGCTTTAAATGTTTTAAGGACAATGCGCATCAGAAGGCTGTTAGTGGAATTTCTAGACTTGGTGACTGCCGTGTCTTTAATGTGTCCCCTAAAACTTTAGGAATTGAAAATCCCAAATTCATGTGTTGGAAGCATCTGGAGATGAGGGCGTCATCTAACCAAGCTGGGTTAGATGAAGCCGTGAGGATGGGGTTCCCTAAAATTAGTGCCTTACAGGAACAGGAAAGGAAGCCTCAGCTTTGCACTCTCTCAACTGTGGAATTTGTTCTGTATTATGACACCACATCAGAGGCTTCCCTCCACCTCAGACTTAGCCTCCGGTAAGTACCAAAAGACAACAAAACTCTGTTTGTAAACCACCCAGCCTCAGGCATTCTGTTACTGTAGCACAGGACAAACTTAGACTTGCCTCTCTACAATGCTTGGGATAAAGCAGATTCAAGCCTTTTTTTTTCCAGGTCTCTTTTCTGGGATAAGCATCCCAAACTATCAGGATCTGATCATTATGCTGGCCAAGCCTGGGCCCAAATTAACATCTGTAGGGCAAGAAAAAAGAGACAAGATGAGGCATGCACGCAGAAGTACCCATTTCCTTCCCAGAAGCAAGCAAACAAGTGATTGCCAGTATTTAAATAATTCAACTGGGCTGGAGAGATGGCTCAGCTGTTATGAGTACTTACTGTTCTTGCAAAGATCCCAGGTTTGAGTCTCCTATCTCACACCAGGCAGTTCATACTACCTCAGTTCCTGAAGTTCTGATATCCTCTTCTGACACATACATGCATTTGGTGCACATACACTCACACAGACACACACATAAATAAAAAGGCTTTACATTACATTGCGTCTTCATTCTGATCTGCTCAGCTGTGTTTGTGAATATGTGCTCTGAGGACCTGTGTGCCCACCTGTCAGATTCAGTCATGTGGGCTCGCAGTTAAGCCATGGGAAAGAGAAGTTGTTTTTATGAAAAGGGGACCTTTCTAAAATGTTATGTCTGAGGAATCAACAAGCCTTCATAATCAGTCAAAGGGATTAAACCAGTTGAGAAACTAAATCAACTATTGCCTCCAAGCTCCCAGTACAAGTGGGTAGTGGATGTGGCACACACAGTTGGTCACAACTTGAGGTCAAGGAATCAGCATCTGACTGTGCCCCCTGTGCCATGCTCTTGGAGATTTTAAGCTTGTAGCCTGTTGCACTTGCCTGTGTGAGTGGAAGAGTTGCTCTCTAGGCTTCTCTGGATGACTTGAGGAAGTTCATGCATTTGAAGCAAATACTCAGCCACGTCAGGGAAACTGAGATGTCTCATGCACATAGAAAAGATGTGATTCCTTTGAGGGACTTGGCTGAGGAGATGTATGGATCTACACATTGACCTGGCTGGCTGTTCCAGCAGCAAAGGCTACAAAGGAAATGTTGGCACAGAACCTGCTCTCATAGCATAGAAAATTACTCATTCATTAGTGTCATCTAGGCTAGGGCTGGCCATGAAGAAAGCCAAAGCTTAGCAAGAACTATAATTTGCTGAACTCTAACAATTTCCCACAATAGTATGAAAAACCAAAGGTTGATTTCATTCCACTCTGACTCCTAAATAATTTTGATTCTCCACCTAACACCAAACTAGCGCTTGCCTGGGGCTGAGCGTTGTTGAGTAATGTTCCCTAGACTTTGTGGTTCTGGGATCTTTAAGTTCTTCCTACCAACTTGGTCAAACGGCTGAGAATTCATAGTCTTTTGGGACATATATTGGCAGGGAAAGTCAGCAGGAAGAAATAAGGGTGAGCTGTTTGGTTCCTTTATCGGTAACAGAGAGGAGCTTTCCCACAAATGCTTAGACATAGATGAGGCTGGCCTGTACCGTGAGTGCTTCAGACTACCCCAGCATGAAGGAGGGTTATGGAGAATTCCAGCAACTCCCCCTTGACCCAGAGCAGAGGGAGGCGGTGGGGGAGGGGGCACAGGGCTGGGGCACACTGCACCTCTTTTTGGTTTTTTTGCTGCAGTCAAGTGAGGTGAAAGTCTAAGACAGAATTTCTTAACTGTTTGTTGTTTTGCTTTGTTTTTTAGGCATAACCTAGGTAGACCCAAATTAAAGCAGTGCTGGCTATATATGAAAAATGCTAACAGAAGCAAGAAGTGTGGACCATCGATAACACCACTACCTGCTCAGTACTGTCCTGAGTTCCTTATTCTTTGAACAACCCTGGAAGGCTATTGAGCATTGCCAAATAAAACAGGGAAGCATCGAAGACAAATGATTCCCACATGGGCATTATTAAGAGTGACTGACAGAACTGGGCCTGGTGACAGGTGGATCTATGTGCGCTGGAGGCCAGCCTGGTCTACAAAGTGAGTTCCAGGACAGCCAGGGCTACACAGAGAAACTTTGCCTCAAAAATGAACAAAGCGAGTAACTGACAGGATGGCCATAGCAACAAGAATTGATTCTCTCACAGTTCTGGGGACTGGTTCCAAAGCACAGGTCAGAATGGAGCAGGAGGAAGTTCTTAGCAGCATAAGTTGGTTGCACACCTCCACCTGGTTTCTAGGGAAATCCCTCAAATTTTTTCACTGGCAGCTGAATAGCTCCAGTCTCTGCCCTTGTCATGCCTCTTTTCCTCTCTCTGTATGTGTCTTCTTCCACTTTCTATAAGGCTCCTGGTCGTGTTAAGCCAGCCCAATAGTGACCTCATCTAAAGTGGACTAAATATGTGAGGAGTTTATTTCCAACAAAGGTTGCCCCTGTGGTGGTGGGACTGACGTGCCTTTGGGGTACATGTCCAACCCTTAACACATAGTAAGCAGGGAAGCCCAGGCATTCAGGAAGTCTAGCTCCTGAGCCCGACTCCTTGGTTGCCACACTGAACTCCATCCTTGAAGCAGGTGTGCAGTTATCTAATGCCTGTGCCTTCCTCACGGACGCTTCTCTGCCTCCCACATCCCCAGGTGGAAGAAGGAGAAAGGCGGAAGGTGGTTCCTCAATCTCTCTGAAGGGGTATGGGTGCCCGTTCATGAGAGAGTGGCCTTATCATGTCCAAGAACCCAGCTCTTAATCCTGCATTGAAGATGAGGGGACCCATATGTTCAGATAGCAATGCTGAGTCTGTGTGCTGCTGGGGGATGAACCCCTTATCACAGACCCGACCTCACAGGTAAGAGCAGGAAATTGGCTGCAGCTGTTTGAAAGAAACAGCTGTTGGCAGGTAGGAAAATGAACATGCCTGTCCTCATCTGATTCTCCGTGAGACCATAAAACCGTTTAATCCATGAACTCACGCTTGAAGACAGACCTTGAAGGATCAAATGTCAGTTCACAACCTGCCCGCTAACCCTCTGTGCGCCTGTGGGCAGGTGTCTCGGCCTCGCTAACACTCGGCTCTCTATTTGTAAGATGCTGCTATCACCCATTCTTCCTTTAGAGCAGGGAATTGAGTGCAAAGGTCACATCCGTCTAAGAATAAGATGAAATGGTGCTGCATGCAAGGTCCAGGACAGCCCAGGACACCAAGCAAGCACCCAATAAATAGTCGTTATTGAGAAGAACATTCATTATTACGATAATGGCTTGGGCCAGACACACCTGAGCAAACCGGAGCTGTGCCCTTAGGTTGGCTTAATAAGAACATTTAACCCAGCCCCTTCTGTTGGGCACAGCTCTCAACAGCAGCCGCAGAAATCCTTTCAAGACCAGCTCGACCGACTCTGAAAGGATTCAGCCTCTTGACACGGCTGTGTTTTCAAGACCCAAATGTTTCTTGAGAAATTGCTTTTTTAGGGTCTGTTATCCTCTTGACAATAGTTCTCGAATCCCAAAAGTGAGGTGTTTGATCCTTTCTCTCTGAAGGGCTGAGATGGGAAAAGTGTTCAAGGTCAGCGTCAGCTATGAAATCTGTAGGGTAACAGAGAAAGGGGCTCTGCAGGAGGGCGAACCCCCTGATGAGGAATGAAACTAGAGCCCAGACAGGATATGGTTTACCCACACGTCTCACCAAGGGACCGTGGAACTTTATTTCTGCGTGTTTTAAAGACCTCTGTTTCTCCCAGATACAGATCTTCGTGTCTGGACTGTTTGTCTTTGCTATCAGTGTGATGCGACTGGGTACCATACTGTATCTCTGGGCAGGTTTGGGTCTTTAGGCAAGGTGCCGTACCTCTCTGAACCTGTTTCCCCATCTGCCTAGAGAACATTGGGCCAACTGATGGAGGTAGTCTCCAGACCCGGCCTTCCCTACCAGCACCCTGCCGGACTCCTTGTGCAAGACTACCACATACAAATCTTGGCATTCATACCTGGCCAGCTGCCTGGGCCTCCTAACGTCCAAACTCCAGTTTTCTCCTCCTCACAGGGAGTGGAGAGGCTATGGGAAGATGTGAGAGAAGAGGCACCTGAGGTTTCTGGCCCTGCTTCCTTCCAACACCAGCTGGCTGTGCAAGCTAGCTTCTCTCTCCTCCCATCACACTCTTCTCCAGTGTTTCTCTCTGTTCCTACAGGCCTAGACAGAGGTGGAAGGCTTACGAAACATCCTTCTCTATGGATTCTCAGAGTTCTGTTCCCAGGTCCTCCTCAAGTGGCAATAGAATTCCCATTCCAACCCCTCCCCACCCCTTCCCACCTGGTGAGGCTGGAAGTGGCCTCTGCTTCAGGTGGCAGGTTTCTGCTGGGTCATCTTAGGCGGATCCTGTGCTTTCTTTTCTTCTCACAAAGAAGACAGTGTACATGCGTCCCCTCAGTTAACATGGATAAATGTTCAGCAGCTCCCGCCTGATCTTTCAGGTCTATCTTTGAGTCATAACATTAACACAACTTGTCAGATATCTACTAACTCCAACTCACACATCCAACAGCGTGACCTGTCAGAGAAACAGGATCCATTTCCATCACTGCACCCATCCAGGCCCTGTGGACTGTTAGGCAGAGTGACAACACATCTCCTGGGCTGGGCTGGCTGAGGCTACGGTGGCTTAATTCAACCTCACTGTGCGCCCTCTCAGGGTAGAATAGTGTGAAAAGGGGTCCGAAACCAGGACTTGAAAGAGAATGCTCAAAGTGACAGGGACAACGCCTCCGCCATCACAACTGTGGAGACTCATGCATCTCTTAGCCCCTTCATTATTGATGCAGGAAGCAACGAAGATTCCAGAAAACAGGCAAGAGGGATTTTTGTCCAAAATTGCCTATTTTGAATGTGTGTTGAACGCATACATCCCAAATAGCTTCAGAGTTGATACAATTCCATCTTGGCCAACAAGAAAATATGTGTGTGCTTAGCTACTTGTTGTCTCAAAGCCAGCACAGATGCCAAGTTTTGCTTCAGAATCCAGAATTGAGGGCCATGGAGGAAAGATGTAGTCTAAGCACTGTGTTCACTAGTGTCCCCTGGGAAGACAGGAAGTGTCACCCCTAGCACCTTTAGTTGTAGCCTTATTTGGACACAGGTCTTTAGAGACTAACAATAAGCTCATACAGTGTCACGGTGCTACTGTCCCAAAGACTGCTGTCCTTGTACGGAAACATTGGGACAGAAACGGACACATAGGGAAGATGACACATGTGGCAACTGCAAACCAGGGAAGGACAGGGATTCCCAGCAACCACAGGAAATGAGGCAACAGCAGAGAGGGGGTATGGCGGGCATCAAGCCATGCTGCTGTCTCACACAAGCCATCCAAACACATCACTGAACTGTAAACTATCCCATCTGGCCTCCCCTCAGCATGAAGAAGGGAGCCCCAGACAGTGATCCTGACACGGTAAAGCTCCGTCGAGGAGGGGGTAGGAATCCTGAAGAACTTCCGCAATACACAGAAGACAATGTCACCAATCTGCAGCCGTTTCCTTGCCCTGTCCCCAGGATTCTGGCAGGGGCCAAGAGACTGCAAAGCAGGGCCCTCACCGGTCACCCTGCCTAGCACAGCTGATTGGAAGTCCAGCAGTTACCAGCAGGCAAGGATCCAAGGCTGCCCTGGTTAGGAAAGGGTGCTTGGTGATTAAGTATCTTAATAGTAGGGGTAGGCAGGGTAATGGGCCACACACACACTTGTTTGTCTCTTGCTGAACTTTGTGGGGGAGCCCCAATCCCTCACCGGTGTCAACAGAGTCCAACATCTTTGGGTCGTAGATGAGTTTACCTACTCTCCTTCTCCTTCATTTACATATGCTCACTCGCTAGTACAAGAATAAATTTTCAGCTACACACATGAGCTATTAGACACACCAGTGTGAGTGGTCGAATCGCTGCTGTTTAGATTTCACTACTGCCAAGACTCTCATGAGTCCTACTTTCTTCTTCAGAAACTATCGAAGAAATGGCAGCTCTTTCTCTCCATTACTTTAGGCTCAGATTCCTATGAGCCTGTAAACACAGCTAACATGTTGGGCATGCCAAGGACTAAGTGGTTCTAGAAGTTTCTTGACTAACAGTACCTGGGAGAAGAGGTTTGTAGTAGGACCCTGACTGGCTTTACTCCTCTCTTTTCTAAATATTACTTAAAATCAGTAACCACAATACGGCAACTCTTTTATTTTCAGTAGGGAAAAATGTAGGTAACAGCTAGGGAAAAATTCTGAAACACAGATACTATGTAGGACACTGGCTGCTACCCATTGCCCTTTAGGGGGAAGAGAATCAATCATTTTGATTTGATTGATCCAATTCTTCAGAATGCCGACTGACTTTTTGCCATCGTGGCTAGCTAATGGCTGAATGTCACCTACACACAGGTGGGTTCACCTCAGAGGAATCCTGAAGGATTTAAAATGGAGAAGTTTTGAGATAAATTTCCACAACTGCTACAGATTTTTCTAAACCCCTCCTCTACCTTTCTCTCCTATTGGCCATTACTCCCAGCCCTCATCAGGAGGAAGGAAAAGAAGAAGCTCCAGGGAGAAACTGACTTCTAGGGGCCACAGTGATTACAAGGCTGAATCTACCAGACTGATGCTACCCAAAACACTCGCCCTGGGCACTAATGGCCAGAGTCCACCAAACCCTCTGTCCTACCACGTGTGACTTACGATCACATGCTGGGTTTTCTATTGTGTCTTTGTGCCATGTCTTGTCAGATCAGTTTTCTAAACCAGGGAGGACCATCTCCAGACACTTAGGTTCAAAGGGGACTAACACACTAACCCCTGTTGCCACACTCATTTCCCAACAGAGAATGTACCTCTGGTGTGCTCTGCACAGCAGACCACTTACCCTTCTGCAGCCGAGCTTCCCACTTTTCTCTCGGAGCCTTGTGACTGCGTGTTGTGACCTCTGCCTCAGCTTCTTGACACATACTGTCCCTCCACCTGTGACATCACTGCCCATCTCAGGGTTGCCACACCTCTGGCATGAGTCTTCGGTGTTACCGTCCTCTGTCTCAGTCTTTTCAGAAGCATTTCTGCCGAAGTGCTCCGAGGCACAGGTCATCTTCCAGTTGCGGGAGAATATACTCAAAATTCTTCCAGCAATGCTTCACTCTTAAATACAAAACCAGGCCCTTTCAAAGGCTCCCCAGAGAGCCAAGAGCGTGCCCTGTATAGAGAAGTACACCCTTAATCTCAGTGATTCTTAAACAGAGAAACATCCAATTGTTTTGGCTGTCATAGCCAGCTCTGTTACCTGGTCATCTCTGTTCTGGCAGGGCCAGTTCTGTAGCCATCAAGGCCAACACTAAGCACAAATCGTTGGTGCAGTGGCAGCTGGTGAGGGAGGCACCCAACTGCCTCCTCCCTGCTAACTCACTGTGTCTCAGCGGCTTTGCCAAAGCCACCCCTTTGGGGCATGGTATGTGGCTTATATTCAGTGTCAGAGTTTATCAGCAGCATCATTACTCTGCTTATTTCTCTGACCCTCTTTAGGTGGTAGAAACTAAGACCCCAAATAATGAGTCTGTATTCTGATCGCTCTTGAGGAGGGTTGGTCTTAGGAAGATCAATTGTGTTGTTCTGTTCAGCCAAGTGTTTTATCTTTTCAGTCTCTTCAGATGATTTAAATTAACCTTGTAGGAAATAGGCTTCCATGGCCAACAAGGCGGAATGTCAGCAGAGTGTTCAAGCAGAGGCTAAGTATGGTCTTGAAAGAGTCTTGGCATGATAAGAGGTATCTGAAATCCCTCCCAGTAACCCTTGAAACCTTAGGAACTGTAGCCTTGGTGTTGGCTCTTTAGTGAGAGACTGTTGGTCCTTTGCCTTCTGCAAATTTTTACTGAGTGCTTATTGGGTGTTATTCTGGGTAGTAGGAGAGCTCTCCAAAGTTTGAAAAGGGAAAGAAGAGATCGCATGGAGGGACAAACAGAACAAAGGGGAAGAGAACTACTGCTACTGCAAACAGAAGGGAAGGCTTGTCATTCTTAGGAGGGGACACTGGGTCTGAAAAGAAAAGCCAGCCTTGCAGAGGAGGGGATGGCAGCTACACGGACTGTCTGACTTAGGAATAAGTCCACACGGCAGTAAACATGGTAATGGAGACAACGAAGATGTGGCTGGCCCTTGGAATGGAGCCTGGGCTCTCCAGAGCCCTGAGGGCTGTGGCGGGAAGGGAAAGTTTATGCTAAGAACAATAGGAAGCCACTGGAGTCCTGTAAGGAGAGATGGCACCATCAGATTGACCCCACAGTCACCCTTCCATATGGGACAGCCCTTTGCCACTGTTGCTGTCGAATGCTGAGACTTCTTTCTTTCTGAAGCTGGACTAGAGAAGGAAGTGAGATTTCCACTAACGGGCACAGGGTGTAGACATGGGGCCTGGAATCCTGATTTACAATGCATGGTGCTTTCAAATGCCTTGAATACATTCCCAGCTGATTCCTGACTCTTTCAGGCAGCTTGCAGCTCACTTGAGCTGTAATGAAGGTGGCCCTTATCAGTCTGAGCTTGAGCTGCCTTAATTAGACCAAGATTCTCTATCTTTAAATTGGTCTTACATCAAAGCTAGAGTTATAATTGCAGGTGATGTATTTGGGAGTTGCATTGTTATGTAGAATACGGCTGCCAGCAGGTTGTGTGGGGATTATTGAAAAGCAATTTGCAGGAGAGGTCTGTGGGGGAAAGGTAAATCACCTCACTAAGCCAAAAAAAAAAAGAAGAAGTAGCAATAGATAGCTGGGGGTCTTGGAAAAGCATGTTTAACAAGAGGTATTAAGAAGAGGGCCATTCAGTATTTTAGCAGCTCTATTTTCCATGCACATCTGGTTTAAGCCACTCCTGGCTCTGACACGCATGGCCCTTCCTGTCTATGTTGTTAGAGGTAATTATTGGTTTACATTCGACAGGGCTGTGAAATTGGCTTATGGGGGCGTCAAAATAGGTTATCAGAACAGCTCAGGCAGCTGGAGGTAGTCCCCAGCCACTCACCAACTCCCCGGTCTGAGTTCTGGACTACAGGAAGCTTAGAGAAAATGTTTGTCTTGGGCTGACTCTAACCTGGCTCCTGGGAACAGGGCTGCCCAGGGCTGGGAAGGGCAGATGTGTCTGACACACCGATTTCACTTTAGGGTAAATGCCCTAAAGTGGGGTGTGATAACATGGATGGCCCTGAAGACCACTATGCCAATCGGGATCAGCCAGACGTAGGCTTCCCGGTCTCTCTGGCTCTTGGTCTCTCGGTCTCCCGGTCTCTCTGGCTCATGAGCCCTCTTCTCACCAAACTCAACTGGCCACACGTAGGATGGTGGTTACTGGGGACTGAGGAGCTGGGGACGGGGAGATGGCAGCCCAAGTGGACAAAGGAGCGTGAGCTTTGATCCTTTAAACAACACCAACAAAGAGCTCTGTGCACAGCTTTTCCCTTGTATGACGTGCTTGTTGCTAGAGCTGTTAGCTGAGTGAAAGAGGCTTTCTCAGCAAACTCTGACCTTTGGTGTTCAGATAAAGTTGTGTGTCATCTACAGCTGTGCCTGCAGTCCAGTCCCAGCAACTAACTGGTGGCTTCAGTGGTCTATGGTTAGGGACAGGGGCTACCATCGGATGGGGACTGGCCTGATCAGCTGAGGTTTTCAAGCCGAACTGTTGGCAAGGTGAACACTGCCGGCCTCTGGGGAGACATGTGACCCCTCGCCTCTTAAATTAGGATGATTTTCCCCAGCCATAAGGCAGTTTCGTCTCCAGAGGTTTGAGGCCAGGGAAGGTCAAGTAGTCACCAAGGACAAGACTCCAGGCCTTTGCTCCAAACCACATTTACTTCTCTAATCAAACTGGCTCATGTGATTTCAATTATTTCCCCACCCTTTCCAAGGGCAGTGGGCCACGGGGTAGGCTGATGACCTGTGAAATTTCAATTTAAAAAAATGAAACTGGTTTTGATTAACCCAAAGTCAGTCTATTCCTCTAGTCTGGTGCAGTTGGAGAGAGGGCACAAAGAGCGGCCAGGAGACTGGGCCACATTCCACATTCGAAGGCCAGTTCCCCACTTCCATCCTCAGTGGCCCTGTAGCCAAGACGATGTGCCAATGACTTGTGGCAAATACTCCCGTGACTCCACAGGGCAGTGGGCTGCAACCTAGCGCTCTCCTGCTCCTTGCTGTTGAGACTTGAGGGCAGTTGGTGGTGGTATGTGAGTTTGGGTCGCACAGACATCCTAGAAGGTGCAGGTGTGCCCGAGCAGCTGGCACTGAGTCAGGACTCACTGTGCTGGGACTTCCATCCCCTCCGTTTCTGGCCAGGGTCTGTAGGCCAGGGAAAAAACACTGCAGACTGCTCCCTAGGGGACATTCCTCTTGCTCTGCCTGTACATTCTTTGTCTTGTTTGACTTTATTCTTCAGCAAGCTGCCCAGTTGTTGGGATACAGTGGAGTGGTGTGTGGACAGGTACATAAGCCCAAATACATGGACCTTAAAAACCTGACCTTGCATTAAAAAGAGAGAGAGAGAGCCAAAGGAAAAAAGAATGAACTAGGGCATGATGGTGTCCACTCACGAAAAAGCCCTGTTGGGATGGGGGAGGCATTTCCTTCAGTAACCACTGGTGACGTGTCTGTGCTCCTGTAGCTAGCCCTTCACCTTTGCTAATGTTAGCAACGCTGAGTCTGTTTCTGTCTCCTCCAAAAACAAAAACTTGTGTTCAATAGAGATGAGCTACTTGGGGGACAGGGAAGGAAGAAGGAGGAGGAAGAAGCATGTGCACCAGGAACTGGCTGAGCCAGCCTGTCAGTGATGCTGATGTGACCAGTGGGCCTGAGTGGGCCAGTGTGATGGCTCACTCACACCTTGGTGTGAGCAGCCAGAAGCAGTGCAAGTGAGAAGCTTCTCGTCCTGATGTGGCACTGAGGGGCCACTCGATGCTGCAGGGCCAGGACGACCCCTTCAGCGTAGACGCCTCCCTGCTGCTGGAGAGACCTTCTGGAAGACAAACACTCCTCCTCAGCGCTGTCTCCACCTGCTGCCAAGTGGAGTACACTGTGAGCAAGGCCAACTGGGCTGAGAGTGGGTCTTATAAAATGCACACTGCTAGGTGCCTTCCCCCTCCTCAAGGCTGTGTGGAGAATGTGAACATGTGGGACCTCCCCTCAGCCATAACCTAACTCTGAGGAAACACTCCTCCTCATGGCTGGCAGCATCATCTCAGCTGCACTCATTCCGGCCCGGTCCATCTTGGGGTCATTCTGCAGACCTCTGTGGTCATCTAGATGCATGAAGTTTATGCTCAGTGGGATCCTTTAGGCCCTGGAAGACAGAATGCTCTGTGTCTTGAGTCCCTTAAGAACTGGACTGGACTGTAGCCACAGCCCTGGTTCTAGGACAGAGCCAGGGTGAACTACCTAATCCTAGAGCCTCAGAAAGAGACAGAGAGGGAAGAGAGAAGGATGAACTATGTGCAGAATGCTGCTGATCTGTGTTGCATGTGGTGGCTGCCTGCTCACAGAGGAGGTGCTGGCAACTGTAATTTTAGAGTTGATGCTGTCTAAAGTATTAAGGATTCTGATCTCATTTGAGCCATATGACTTCCTCCTAAGATACAGAACTCCCACTTCACAGATGGGAAAACTGAGGTGCAAGGTGCTTGAAGGCTAGGAAGAATATTAGCTAAAGAGATGGCTCAGAATTCAGGCATTTTGATTGCCTTATTACTTTTCTACTGCTGTAAAGAGATACCATGACCAAGATGACTTATGGAAGGAAGAGTTTATTGGGGCTTACAGTTCCAGAGGGTTGGAGCTTGTGGCCATCATGGTACGGAGCACAGCAGCAGGAGGAAGACATGGCGCTGGAGCAGTAGCTGAGAGCTTACTTCCATATCTGGAAGCAGGAGACAGATAGAGAGAAACCACACTGGGAATAGCATGGGCTTTTAGAACCTCAAATCCCAATGATACACCTTCTCCAACAAAGCCACACTTCCTAATCCTTCCCAAACAGTTCCACCCATGGGGAACCAATCATTCAAATATGTGAACCTGCAGGGGCCATTCCCATCCAAAATACCACACTGATCCTTAATCCAGGCATCATATAGTAAAAGCCATTGTAGTGGCAATTGCTAATCATGAGTGTGTAAATGAGCCAGGACTTTTTAAAAGGAGATTTATATTTTTTCCACTTAATTCTTACAACAGGACTATAATATGGATGTAGCTATTGTTATGACTTTGAAAATGAAGCAAAGAGGCTGAGGAATGTTTATGAGTTTGCACAGCCTGGACATGGTGAAAATGGGATGTGAGCATGGATATTACCATTTATTAATATAAATATGATTGCCTTGAAAATCAGTCCCAACAACTCTGGTGTCTGTCAAGACAAGAAGCCTCTGTGGGAGGATCGGTAGGTTAGTGCTCATGCCTTAGCCCCCAAACCAAGAATCTAAGAATGAGGGTTTGGAAGGAAAAGAGACCCACACTCTACGTCCATAAGCCCTATGAGGAATGGTAAGGCTCTACCGTCTGAACATGGAGAACTGACTAACCAGTGTCTTGGCACCACCCATTATGGCCAGAATGCGAAAGAACTCTCTGGAAGCGCCTTGCCCTCCAGATGACCATCTGGAGCTCTCTAGAGTTCTCCTTACCGTGTAGCCCACCCCTCGTGAGGTGCACGCTCGAGGTTACATCATTCATCAGAGGGTGTGAAAGGGTCCCAGCAGCCTCGCTCTGAAGGCCAAGGAGGGTGAGACTGGGTTCAGTGCATATTGACCTGTGCTTAATCCTCACCTATTTCTTTCTGCATCTTGTGACCCTCGGCCTGAGATTGCATAGTGGTGACAGAGGAAGAAAATAAAAGCTGACATCTATGTCTAAGAATGCAGCTTGTCCAGTAAAGGGAGCTAGAAAGAGTGACCACAGACATGCTCTCCTCTGCCCATGGTTCTCTCCTTGGCCCTGTGACCACAGGAACAATTCAGCTCTCTGAGAGTCTGTAGAGCCCCAGGCCCTCCCTTGTGAGGACTAGCAGCACCAGGTCACTGACTTATTTTAGTTTTGAAATTATCATGACACTGAATGGTTCTAACACTGTTTGAAAACTTGAATCCATTTGACATTATGCAAAATCTATGAGCCTTCTTTGAACTCATAGAGTCATAATTTATGTATGTTACTAAAAGTCCCAGCCCCTCTGAGGTCTGTCTTTGGAGAAGCTGCCTGTGTAAACAGGTGCATACTAGTCCCCCTGGTGGTGTCACCAGTTCAGTTTTGTGCTAGTTTCTTTGTTGCAAAATGAGCAGCTTAACTGGACAATTAACAAGTTTTCTGTGGTACATGCCTATAAGCTCACAACTGGGGAGATTTTGGAGGGCGAGGCAAGATAATTGGGAGTTCAAGGTTATCCTTAGCTACACAGTGAGTTCAAGACCATCCTGGGATACCTGAGATGTGAGATCGTATCACAAAAGTAACACAGAGAGAGACAGAGAGACAGAGAGAGAGAAAAAAGGAGGGAAGGAGGGAGTTCTGTGCCCCATATTTGACCTCTTGCCTGGGAGCTTTTCCAAACTCCTGAAGTTATTTTCTGGGGGTGGTAATGCGAATAAGCAGAGGGAGACTTCTGGACTTGCTTTTAATTTACCTTCTTTGCTTTCATAAGCAGAGAGAGAGAAAAAAAGAGAGAATGACATGCCCAAGAGATTTCCATGTATTCTTTACTTTCTGAAAGTGAAGGGGCCAAAAAATGAACATAGGAGAAGCTCTAATCTGGACTATGTCTTAGCAGAACTTCTAATTTTTTTCTCTCATTATTACTTTGAAAATAAAGCCAAGCGACATACTTTTCATTGAACATAGAGGAGGGGCTTGGTAGCCATTTTATTTGTTCTCTACTCTCCTTCTCCTCTGTGGTGGGGAAAAAAAGCTGATATACTTTTTAACAACTCCTTTATTTTTAACTTTCATGTGTCATTTTATTTGGGGCATCTCTTCTAAGAACCACACACATAGTATGTGTTATTTTAAAATTCAGCATGAAAGTCTTTATTTTTTAATATGAAGGCTTTGATCCATTCACATTTATTGTGATCATTTGGCTGCTTGCATTTGTTTAAACCATGTTTGTATGTTTGTGTATGTGTTGTTTCACTTATCACATCTCTCTGTTTCAAGAATATGCTTTGTGCTGAGCATTAGAGAGGAGAGAACAGTTTCTGTTGCATTTCACTCTCATATAAACTGCACATGTATGCTTCCCTAACTCCTTCAGGACATCTCCTCCTTTATAAGTCTTCCAATTCTTTTTTTTTTGCCTGAGGCCAGGAGATCAATTATAAGAAAGAAAATATTTCTTGGCTCAGAGAAGGGGTCTTGCTTCTCTCCTTCTGGCCACATAGAAGGAGAGGGAAAAGCTGGAGAATGAGATCAGAGAAAACAACAAGCAGAGATGAGAGAGAATGGCTTAAAGATTTGCCATAGTTAGATTAAATTCACAATCTCAACCCTAGAATTTCATTTACCCAGTTGAGGATGCTGCTTTCACGGTATAGGCCTATCAGCCTTCTGAATCTTTGAGACTGGTAGTAAAGTCACCTTTCTCTCCATTCTAACCTCAAACATCAGGACACTTCTTTCCCCTAACTCTGGCTGATGACTGACACTTGGAACACAAACACATAGCTCCAGATGTCAACAATTGCCTTTAGTTTCCAGGAGATCCTGCCAGTCTTCAGCTTCACAGCTTCTCCAGTGGCCAGCCTGCAAAATCAGTGGCCACACACTGTCTCTCAATTTGATCTGCCTCTGGGAAGAAGTGGAGAGCTGTGCAGTAGAGGTCCCATATGTGTGGCCCAGCAGGAAGTACTTAAAGGGTGCTCCAAGGGACACAACCCACAGCAAGCATCTGTTAACTGTTCCATTCTTGTGCCTCCAGTGAGAGGCCAAGAGTGTTCTCAGACTTTGCATGGAGGAGGAAAATCAGTCCACAATTCTGGTGCTCCTGATAGCCAGGAAGAGCCGGGCACACAGACAGGGATACCTCAGTGGCCAGCCTGGGCATGGGGGCCTACATGTCAACAAGCTGTCGTGAGCTGCTCGTGCTAAAGAAAGCCTGGATGCACCAGTGCAACCCATGCTGACTTCATGCTTTGCTCAGAGCCCACACTCCACCAGTGACTGCCTGAGGCAGTGGCCTGCTACAGCTAAGCTTGGCCAAGACACAAAACACACACAGGATGGCCTGGAGGAGCCTTGGCAGTCTCCACACATTGGCTGCCATGCAGCTTTGCTGGGACAAGGGCCTGGATGCATTCAGTTCCAGTGACATCTATAGAGACAGGCCTCTCTGCTAGAGTGCATGTTGGGAGCCCTGCAGTATCAGACACAGTCCCTGGCACAGCACTACAGGTGTGTGTGTGTGTGTGTGTGTGTGTGTGTGTGTGTGTGTGCGAGCGCACGCGCTCACTCGAGAACACACTCTCATGCTTGCACTGCTAGAGACCACACTTAGGACCTTGTGCACGCAAGACCGGTGACTTGCCATTTCCTCAACAATGTGTAAGTCAAGGCTGAGGCCTTGTGATGCAGAAGACACAGTAAACCTCATACCAGTCCCCATGTATTTTGGGACATGTTCATTCCTAGAAGTTCCACGATGCAGAGTAATCTACAGAATTGGCCGATCTGAGGCCTTTTAGATCGCCTGTCAAGGAATGTGGCCCTGGACATTGTCATTAAGAAGCACTTACTGTGCTGGCGCTTCCTGCCGAGCAGCGGGCATCAGGGTGGCCCTGGGTGTACCCCTAGCCTTCCAGCTCTGGGTAGCGCTCACGCTATTTAGTGCTTGGGCCACAGATCTACAGGTGACTCAGCCTAGCAAAAGGTAGGCTTCAAACTGAGCAGGGAGGCAGGTGAAGAGATGGAGACTTCTGAGAATGTCTTGAAGGAGGCTACTACTTAGGTGACTGCCTGAGGCGTTCCCAACCTGTGGTTCACGACTCCTTTGGAGTCAAATGTTTTACAAGACCATCAGAAAACACAGATGTTTACATTATGATTTGCAACAGCAGCAAAATTACAGTTATGAAGCAGCAACAGAATAATTTTACAGTTGGGGTCACCACAACGTGAGGAACTGTGTTAAAGGGTCACAGCATTGGGAAGGTTGAGCTGCTGCTGTGGTGGATGGTCCGGAATCAAGCTGAAATCTTGCTGCCTCTGATCTGAATGAGAGCTGCAATGGCCTCCTAAGTCTCTACACCCGTCTGGCTGGGGTCTCTACACCCGTCTGGCTGGGGTCTCTACGGTTTATTCTCTGCCTCATTCTAACTGGCTTGTGTAGTAGACCAGAACCACCATCTTTTTAATCTCGCCTTCCTCGAAGGCAGCAGGCCTCCCTAAGCCCCATCCCACCAACAGCCTCTAAGGTGCCTCAGGAACTCCCTGTGTGGATGGGATTCTACAAGAATTACGACTGATAGCACTATCAAACCTTTGGATGAAGCCATGTTTCATAGCAACAAGCTCTTTGCAGAGCATGCTATGTGAGTATTGGGAACCCTCTGACTCATTAACAGGATTCACTTCATCATCCCAGAAACAATGCAAGGAGGCCTATCATTCTCTACATGCCACAGCTGAGTAAACTGAGATCTGGTGATGCCAGCTTGACACTGGAGTCATCAGACAGGAGGGAAACCCAGCTGTGACAATGACTCAGATCGGGGTCTACAAAAGCTTGTAGAACATCATCTTAATTAGTGATTAACGGAGAGGGTCAAGCCCTGTGTGTGGGGCCATCCTGGGGCTGGTCTCATGTTCCATAAACAGCAAACTGAGCAAGCCGTGGGAAGCAAGCCAGTTAGCGACCTGCTCTGTGGTCCCTGCACTAGACCATGCCTCCAGGTTCCTGCCTTGTTTCAGTCCGTCCTGACTTCATTTAATGCTGCACCACAATATGGGAGTGTAAGCCAAACATACCCTTTCCTTTCCAGCATGCTTTGTGGTCCCCTGTGGTGTGTCGTCACATCAATAGAAACCTTGACTAGGACAGCTGACATTAAGTTACTTGTTCAAGTACACACAGCTACTTAGTAGCTGAAACTAGACTCCAATTTAATCTGGTTCCAGAAGGATCCATGCTTCTCCCTGTCTTGCTTTGCATTTGTGGTGGGCAAAGAAAAGCAGAAATTCTTAGTTAACATAGAACTAACTCACTTGAAATTACGACAAGGAAGAATCACCCCTTGAGGAGTTTGGCCTTACCCTGGAAAGACCCTGAGACCTTTGCAGAATGTTGTGTTGGTTTACAGGGCAGCTAACCAGTCTCATGGCGGGACCCCATCTCCTCACCATTTCTCTCTAACCACCACTCTTCTTGGCTCATCGTCTTCATGAAGTCAAGTGAAACGGCAGCCTACCCTGCTGGGACAGTCCTCCAACCTCTGGCCACAGTGCTTTGCCTAGAATCCATGTGTTTACCCATGACCCAGGCAGAGAGGAAGCTGCTGTGGGGCTGCTCCCACTTCTCTTCCAAGGGGCACAGGCCAACTCTAATTCTGCTGTGCGTTCTTGTTGCATCTTCTGTTCCCCGGGGTAAACAGCAGGCCAGATCACAGAAGTGAGGCCTGCAGGGATGAGCTGTCTGGCCTGGCCTCCGTGGTAGGCTGCAGGTGCTGGAGAAGGCTGGCCAGTGGGGGAGTTTTCTTGGAATCAGTCTGACAAGTTACTGCTGGCCCAAATCTAGGGTCTCATCCCCCTCTGCTCAGGCCCTAGGGTCACCAAAAGGAAATGTATTTAATTTTGAAATCCCCCCTAGAGCCAAAAAGAATTCCAGAAAAACAACCATAAACACTGGAAAAGTCTTGCCTGATTTAGGAAAACATTCCATTGGATTTAAAATGAAATATCCTGTGACTAATCTCATGTAAGACTTGGGAACGGGTCTAACTGTTCGATTTGGTGGTCAGGGAGGGACTGCGGACACTAAGCCCCTTCCCACCTCCACTCTGGGCACTAAATCAGTTGGGACTGAGTTTTCAAACAGGGATTTGGAAGAGTTTCCTGTTTGATCCTCAGGAACCCCCCCCCTTCTCAATTTGTCATTGATTTCCCATCAAGAGAGTTTGTGCAACCGAATCCCCGATGCAACCTTGGCACTTTGGGAACCAGTAAATAAAACCCAAATGTTAATTCTTATGAGCACAGTACTGCCTGCCAAGAAATGAGTAATGCTCGGTGGAAGAAACAGCATCATGTGTCCTGGGGGTGGGCTAAGCAGTGGGGCAGAGCTGGAGAGCAGGGGAGCCAGTGAGGCAGAGGAAGGAAGGAAGATGCAAAAGAAGAGGAAGAGGTGAAACTAGCTTAGGGCACACGCCCTGTCACCTGGACTCCAGTGTGGGAACAGTGAGTAATGGGGGTGACCGCTCTGCAGGGAGTGCTGTACATGCCTGATCCATCCTTCTGTCTTCACAGATGCTTACGCTCCTCTGTCACAGATGCGGAAACTCAGGCTCAGAGAAGCTAAGAATTCTCCCCACGTGAGCAAGAAGGCGGGGTCCGTGCTTGCTATGGATCGATTGTATCTCAAGAGTTCACTAAGTTCTCAGCGGGGCAGCGCTGCGGCAGTCGGGACTTGTTTGAGATGGGATAAGACCTTCCAGAGCAGATCATGTCTCCTCAGTGAGTGTCTGTCTCAGGGACTGGATCAACTGAGCAGGTTGCCACAAAGTGAGTCCTGCTCTATCTGTTCTGTACACACAGCTCTCTCCAGCTTCCAGGATGCGCGAAACCGAACAAGACCCTCACCGCAATCTGGGAATGTCATTCTCAGCCTTCAAGACCAGTTATAATAAATAACTTATTCTTTATAAATTCCCCAGTGTCAAGTAATATGTTTTAGCTACAGAAAATGGACTAAATTTTGTTTACTAGAATCAAGATTCAAGCCTATATTTATTCTCCTGACTCAGATGAGAAAGGTCAGAGGTGGGTAGGGTCACCTGCAGACCCAGTTAGCTCAGTAGGGATGGAGCTCCTGGTAGACAGGATTTCCAATGTTAAACCCAGAAACATCCTTGATAAACTGGGATGGCTGAATTTGCTGACACTGAGTTGCTTCTTTTTATCCGCCCCCCCCCTCTAAAATTGAGACAATATCAGAATGTTACCAAGCCAGGACAACATTTTAATGTAGCTAACGATGACCTAGAAGTTCTTCCTTTGCCCTCCTGTGCTGGGCCCACAGCTGTGCATTGCCCCACTTAGTTTATGTAGCTCTGGGAACAGAACTCAGGGCCCTGTGCATGCTAGGCGAGCCTTCTGCCAACAGAGCTACACGTCCAGCTGCATGCTGAACATCCACAGGTGTTCATGCCAAGGACCACTTCCAGTCCCTGGCACATAGGTCCAGGGACGGCAAGCCTGTTCATGCCTTTTGTCTCCTCCCCACTAATAATCCTCTCCTCATCATAACAAATATTGAAAGATACAGCAGTAATGATATCCTAGCTATTATATAACAAGGACAAAAAGCTTTCCTTTCAGATAGGCAAAAAGTGAAGAAATAGCTTAAATTCCATGATTTGTAAGGAACCCATGATTTGTGTCCAGTAGTTCGTAACAAGCAGCCCATTTGAAGACACACCGGGACTGTGCATTTAACACTAGTCCTGTGTAAAGTGGAAGGGATAGTTCCTAAGCAGGCACCCTGTTCCTATTTCTGAAACTCTACTTTGGAAGCTAAGTCATCTCACTGTGAGTTACGTGACTCTCGGCCTCTGGAGAAGGCAAGAGGATTGGAGTGTGGCCAGCAAAATAGTGCGCTATGGCAAGTGGAGCCATGCATTTGTGAACAGCATTGTCCTGTTATCTGACTTGGGCTCTGGGACACCCCATGATCGAGGGCAAGTATAATGAGCTCCATGTTCCATGATGTGGGGCTCAGGCTAGAAAACTTAAATGGCTTTTAGAAGATTGTCCAGCTAAGGAGGGTCACACAAGAATTCAAACCCACATTTGTATTGTATGAGTGTGAGTGTGTGTGTGTGTGTGTGTGTGTGTGTGTGTGTGTGTGTGTGTTCATGTGGTTGTAGGTGCTGGGGTATGCATGGAGGTCAGAGGACAACCTTGCATATTGGTTTCTATCCTAACCCTTAGGCACCTTCCTCTTTTTGTGAGACAGGGTCCTCACTGGCCTTAAGTTTACCATGTAGACTAAGCAAGCTAGAAACCTGTCTCCTCCATCACTGGGGTCATAAGCAAACACCACTGAACACAGCTTTTCATACAGGTTCTAGAGACCTGGACTCTGGTCTTCATGCTTTCCCAGCAGAGCCATCTTCCCCGTCTCACACCCATACTTTTTACTCCAAATTCTACGTTCTTTTCCTGCATCCTGTCACAAAAGCCTAACTAGTTTTCAGACAGAAATAGACAGAAGCTACTTACACAGTCCTTTAGAAAGGAGTGGGTTGCTTTTCCAAAACTAGTCAAGTCCTTGGCTCCCACCATGCAGAACAGACCAAGGGAAACAGCTAAGTTTGGATGTTAGCCAAGTTTCAGTTTCAATCCTAGCTCATTCCCCTACCAATGTGTGTCTGGGTAGATGACCTAACTTCTCTGAGCATCGTTTCATTCCCAGACAGATGTGCAGATCAAACCACCTTTAGGACCAGTGACTGCAGTGCTAACAGCCAAGGGGACTTGCCTCTAACCAAATGGTATACGAGGCAGACACTGCTGTTTTCTGGACCTAGGGCTTTGGGAACTTTTTAATGCCCCCAAATGGATATATTTTCACCCAGGGATGATGCCCTGACCTCTGGAAGCAGGGGCCTTGTTCAGAGGCTTTCTTGTCCTCTGTCACGCTGAACTCACTTCCCCATCCAGATTAAAATTGCTTATGTTACAGCCAGCACATTTACAGTGCTGCTGTCGACCCCTTCCGCTGTGCCTGGGGCCAAGCTACAGGTGATAATTAGCTCTCAGACAGTAGAAGGACATTAACTCTGGTATCTTGACTCCATTCCAATTGAGATAATTAAATAAAGTGCCCACAGGTGGATCCCGTTAATGAGGCATTGATTGGGCTGAGCTGAGCCAGCAGCCACAGGAACAGGGAGTGATTGTAGCACAGACACAGAAGTCTGGGCTCAGGCCTTGGTGCTAGCTGAAGCATCTTGTTTCCTCCCTTCCTACCCTCACTGTCTCAGGCCTACCAGCATCCTCAGGAACACTCCTGGGAGCCAGGACCTGTGTGGCAGGCTCAGTCTTGCCTTCAAATGCATACTCGCTGCCCAACACCTTCATTCTCCTGGCTCAGTTCGCTCAAGCACAAACAAAAAGAAGCAGCTCCTCAGAGAACTTGAGACAGTTGGATGAGTCTCCTTGTCTCCTCTTCTCCTTTGTCTGTCGATGCTAATTTCTGCTTCTCCCCACTCCCTGCCCCCTTTCTCCCACCACCAGAATGCTGTTTGTTTCCTCTGCTTATAACTAAAGCAGCAGCAGCACCTCTCTGTGATGAGATAGGGACAGGAAAGGACTTGCCACCTCACAGTTCCAATCTGTGGGAAAGACACTTAATGGCCCAGATTAGGCCCAAGGTTCACCTTGCAAACCAGTCATTGCTGTGTGCAGATACGGATCTAATTGACCCATTAACAAAAGGGGGCTGTCAGTTTTACACTGCAAAACCGCCCTAATCCATATCTGCCATGATGAGGAAGTCACACTGATATTTTCTCAGGAAGTAGAAGCCTGTGTTCCTGACATGAGTGTGTGGATGCACGCAGGGTGTGTGTATGTGAGAAAGAGAGATTGTGACTGGAATGGTATCTTCAGATTAACTGGCTGTCTGAGGACAAATTTATTCTCTTTGAGAGTCAGTTTCTATATTAAAACTTTACTGTATTTTTCTTAATTTTTATTTGTGTGTGAGAGAGAGGGCTTTTGATCCCTTAGAGGTGGAGGTAGAGGTGATTGTGGGCCATCATGTGGGTGCAGGGACAGAATCTCAGGTTCTCTGGAAAAGCAACTAGTGCTCTCACTTGCTGAGCCATTTCTCCAGCCTCTCAGTTTCCGTTTTTATGAAGTAAGAGCAGTAGTGCAGTCACTTATGGGAGGTAATTAAATACCTAAGGACCTGGTCCTCAGTGCACTGTCTAGATGTGAGGAAGAAGAACTCAGCATGGGTAGCTATTATTGTCACTCAAAATATCACAGGTATGAGGTCTATGTGTGTGTGTGTGTGTGTGTGTGTGTGTGTGTGTGTGTGTATGAAGAAAATCTCACTAACAACAAAGAAAAACTCTCTCAAAACTAATGAAAACACTTTGTTTTCCTCAAGCTCTGTTGGATGAGCAGCCACGGCCTCCCTAGAGGCTGGAAGGCAGGTTCTGAAGGGAATTTTGGTGCCTTACACGGAGAAGGTGTTCTTTCTAACCTTGGTAGTAGTTTTCTCCCTCTGTCACTTCTTGTGTTTCTAGCAGTGTTTGATGGGGAGGGGGTGCTGAAGTCAGAGCAAGAAATACTTCAAGAGTGAAGAAGAGACTGAAATCAAGATCGTCTTTGTGTTTCTGGGAAGAGGTGCGGCCAGGCTGAAATCACTGGTTCTGCCAACCCCGGAAGGATCCCATGGCTGAAACTAGCTCTGGTGGATGGAAGTGGGATACAGCAAGAGCTGCTGACAGGTGTCCTGTGCCTGAGGGGGAAGCAACAGGCTCCTGGTGCTGACCTCCAGGACAAGGGGCCAGAAACACCGCCATTGACTCTTAGAGTGATCAGGACTGGAGCAGAGAAGGGGGGTGGGCAGAGGTCATGTTTAACTGGACTTTCTTTAATATTCTGTATGGAATGCCATTTGTTCCTCAGTTACACCCTGTTAAGAATCACCTTCTACTCTGCCACCGCCCTAGGTGGGATCATGCATTAACATCTTCATTCTGCATTCAACCAGAATTTCCCAGGGATCCTGCTGTATGTGAGGTCACAGGGAGTTCTGGGATCATAGGGAAAATGACAGGCAAAATTAGTGGCCTCCCAGAATCTGCACTCTGTCGGAGGATTCAGATGAGCAACCACCAAGGGCACATCACATGTGGCGGGCTCTCCCAGTAAAACTCCAGCTGCAGTCACAAGGAGGCCCTGACTTAAAAGGAGACATTAGCAACTCAGTCCCAGTTTCAAAATCAGGATCCATGTTCTTTTTAGAAACTCTTTTATGCTTATATTTGTAAGGGGAATACTTTTGTTATGGAAACATGAAAAATAGAGACAGAGAAAAGATACAAAACTCTCTCATAAAGCATGTTGCAACCACACCATTTCGTCCCTCCTTGGATCATGTTGCATAATGTGTAACCTGCTTTTTCACTTCAGATTACATGGTAAGCCTCTCCCGAGTCATAAAAATGTAATTTAAAACATCACGCTAAGTCAGTGCATCACAGAGCATTATGTAGCTGCTGGCGGCAATTGCGTGCTGGATTGGCAGAAGCAAGCAAGTGACTTCCTGGAGGCAGCCACTTGTTTTTGCACAGCTGATGAATGGGTGCGCCCCCAGTGTAGGCAAGACCCCAAGGATTGTGCCTCAAGACCACTTATTGCTGCTACACTGCCCTTTCATGCTTGTCTTAGGTAGCTGGCCTGGCAGAGACAGTCACTATGTATTGCTTCCCTCTGTTGGACAGATTTCCTGCAGATGATTTTGAAGATGTACCTTCATAGTGCTGTTTAAGTGAACTGACAATTTCATAACCCCTGATGATGATTTTAAAGAATTTCTGACTTGATTCAAGTAATTTTGAAACCCTCCTGCATTGTAGCTAAAGCTGCTGGGAGCTCTGTGGACCTCCATATGTCAGGCACCTGATTTACGCTCATTCTAGGTTTCATCCAAGGATAAGGCCCAGGTGAACCCCATGATAAAAAGACCATATGAATATAGAATAAAGACTAAATGGTTAGCTATACAAGACAAGACAGACACCTGTTTCTTAGAAAAACCTTGACATAGAAAACTTGCTTTGAACACATAATATACATTTGAAATAAGATAAAAACTTCTGCTTTGAACTCATAATGAGCATATAGATAAAACCACTGCTTTCAACTTATCTAGTTAGATATTAGGATCAACAGTCCTGCTATAGTTCCCTTTTTAATGGAACAATTGTATCTATTTTTTAATGATGTAATTTTTCCATACATAGTGAACCAAAAGCCCAAGACAGAATTAAACATTTGTTGAGGTCATTTGCTTCATCCAAAAGTGTGTCTGTCTCTCTGTCTGTATGTATTGTGTATATGTATATTTGCACATTATATCTATATGTTTGCAGATACGTGGATGAATGGTGTCTTTGGGAGCTCCTTTCTGTCTATTGATTGTATGTGTGCAGATGTGTGTGAGGTTTGTGTCTGTCTGCTTTGTCTGCCAAATGTGTATGTTTTTGCATATTTTTAAGTTATTAAATTTAGTAAGTGATAAGCAGTCCGGAGTGTTTTATCAGCCTTCTTAATTAGGGCTCTACCTTCTAGCAAGCCACTGTTTACTGCTGAGCCATTAAGTTAAAAAGAACTAAGGGGTTTTTTTGTTTTGTTTTCCTTTTTACAACCCCTTGTATTTATAGCAAGAAACTGTCAAGGCTGCAGACACTTATGCTCTGAGTTAAAGGGGCCACCTGGCTTGACAAAGCCCTCTGCTGTCTTTTCCTTTAGAGGCTCTCATGACCAGCTGCTCTGGAAATTAAACTGTATGTAGAGTTAAAGTGCACATATAGTATTAAACTGTATATATAGAGAAATCCAAATTGCAAGGCTACCAGCTTGTAAGTTTAAGAGTTAAAGTATATGTAGAGAGCAACCAGGTTGCCAGCCTGAGAGTTTAAGAGTTAAAGTCTAGAGAGAAACATCAGCCATCAGCTGGTCATCACCGACACTGTGACCCACCTTGGTCCACACTGTGCTGGAGCTGGAGCCCAGCACAGAGATGTAGCATGAACCAGGTAAGCATCTCCCTACTGTTTCTATTCAGCAAACCAGGCTCCACTTCCTCACATTCCTAACTCCTCTTGTAGATTCCATTGGATTCTCGGGATTGCTTCCTAGTCAGTCAGTACACAAGTATTCATTGAGCAGTTGTTATATGCCAAGTGGATTGCGCTGTCTCTTCTAGACTAATCCTGCTGGGCATGTGTGATGAAATCCTAAATTTTGCCCCTCTGATCAGGTGGGATAATTTACCCTTGTTTTGGCGTGGCCTTGGCTGTAGCTTGGGGCTCAGGACATGAGAGAATCTTTGCCTCATCTTGCTACTTTTCAGAATCTCATCTTGTCTGCTCAGTTCTTCATTACTTTCACCCCACACTCCCAAAGACTGCATTCTGGGCTCTCTTTTTGTGCCCTGCGCATTCTGTGTCTTATCCATTCTCCTGGGGAGTGGAAGGCTATGGTAGAGATGACCCTCAGAAACTGACCTGGGGCTGGGTGGGAGTGGCTGGTGGTTTGTGGGGTTAGGGAGGACAGTGCTGATGATCCCCAAGTGCCAGCTTGGGGAATGAGGAAGACAGATGTTTCCAGCTGAAGACAACCAGCAACTAGCCCAACAGAAAGACTGAACATGGACTCATTCCACTGAACCTGCTCTATGAATTCAAACTCTGGGAAACTCTGGGTTTCTAATTTATTGCCTCTTAGAGTTTCTTTTTCCCTTCTTTTATTTTTGATACAGAATCGCTAGCCCAGACAACATAACTGAAGATGAACTTATGATCTCCCTGGTCCCCCTCTCCAGCACAGAACTTAGGCTGTGTACCACTACCCAGTTTATGGGTGCTAAGGGTCAACCCAGGCCTTGTACACCATAGACAAGCACCCTGCCAAGTTAGCTGGATCTCCAGCCCTCCAATTTATCATCTCAATGGTCTTCTACAGTGGCTTCTTTTAGCCCTATGAGTTTGAGTGTCCCCTTTACTCCAGCTCTGACTGAGGCTTGGGATTTGGTTGGCCAATGGGCTGTTAGCAAATGTGTATAAACAGGAGTTTGGAAACTATGTATCCATTCTTTGCTAACCCTCTCGCACAACTGAACTTGTTCAGGACTCTGCTTATTTTTAGATCATTTTGCAGCTGTGTTGTAGAAGGTGCTGCAGGATCCAGGACCATCCTATGCCAGCCAGGACCATCCTATACCAGCTAGGACTGTCCTATACCAGCCGGGACCATTGTATACCAGCCAGTCCCCTGCCAACCTGCTATTTGACTGGTGTATGAATGAGCATAGACAAGATGCACTGAAGCCCCTGAAGATCAGAAAGCTGACTTGTGAGTAAAAATAAAGGATGTGTTAAGTTTGGCACTTGTTCGTTACTCAGCAATGGCCACCTGATACAGCCATTATGCTGAAGAGCAGAGCAAAAGAGGACAATAGGAGAGGAATACAGAAGCTAAGGGACCAAATGGATCCAAGCACTCAGAAAAAATCCAAGCTCTGGGTTCACCCAGTAGGAATCCCATTCCTGTGGCTAGACGCATTCTTGGTCTCAGGGTTGGGTTTGGCGACCATTCATTGTGGCATGTTTCTGAGTCTCTTAGAAGCCCCCAGGAAATGAAGTTCTCAACACTTAGAACACCAGAGAGCCAGCTCCTCTTCACTGTGAGGAAGGTTCCAGAACCGGACACCCCTCTGGAATCAGAGTGGAATTCTTCCTCTGGGAACACCAGGAGATTCCTGAACAGTAGCCAGATTTTCATTTGTTCTCATAGATTCCTTTTTATTCTCTCTTTTCCTGGCCCATGTACTGACCCCTGAGCCTGGGCTTCCTGGTCATTTCTTCCCTGGAGGAGCCCAGAAGAACTGACCCTGTTCTGAGCTCATGACATCCAGGCAGCACGAGGCTGGGGGATCAGGTGTTCCCTGAGTTGACTCCTGCTACAAGCCCCCTGCCCTTTTCCTCATATTCATTTCCTGGGTGCATATTGAGCTGTGCAAGACATGAAACCAGAACCAGACCTATAGCTCATACAGGGCAATCCCTGGCTATCCCTCCAGGTTCTCTCTCCTCCAAGCTGGCTTCCAAGCTAGAGAAACACAAGCCACCCTCTGCTTTCCCCCAATATTACATGGTGGTTTCAGTCTCATTACTGTTGCGTTATATGTAGCACATCTGTTCCTGGGCAGGAGCCAACTATTTAATTCTATTAGGTACATCTACACAGTGAAGTGATAATCTACACCAGGTTTGTGGATCAAGCACTTAATACTTGGCAGCAAGCAGCCGAAGGCTTGACCCACAAGCTGGAGAATGTAGGAGGCCGTAGCTGAGGGGTGGAGGCGGCCAGAGTGCTCCGTTCAAGTCTTCCCCGGGCCGGCATTCCAGTGTGGGAACAGAATCCATCAATGTGCAGCTCCAACATCTGCAAGATATTGCTGGAGAGGGGAAACGTGAGGAGGGAGGGAGAGGGGAAGCGTTTACCTAACCGAACGCCAACTCTTCCAGGGGGATTCATGTCAGCACAGACTAAATGACGTGAGAGCCTCAGGCACATGTGGTAGCATTTACTCCCCAAGAAATGGACACCGGTCGTGTGTTGTTCGGTAACTGCCGCACGGTCGATGTGCCCTCTCCGTTCTGAGTCCTACGCGGCTTCCTTCTGCACTGCGGAAAGTGGGGCAGCTCTCAGCAGTCCCGTGTTAGTAGCCCTGGGCTGCATGGAGCTTGAAATGCAGGCATGAGCGGCTGCACTCTCACCTAGCCCACATAAGACCAGGGAGTGGCCATTCTGTCTGCTCTGTCCCCGAACTGCTGGCCCCTTCTGTCAGCTTCTCCCTCTGAATTTTCCTCCAGAAGACTGGAAGGAGAGGGACAGACTGATGAAAGGATTGTGGCTGGGTTTAGCTTCCCTTCCAGTGCAGAGGAAGACCCAGTTATAAGTCTGGAATTGATGAGGGGAAGGAGGATGGGCTGGGTGAGAAGAACTCAAGGTTCAAAGTAAGATGTCATCAGTCTTAAAAGGCACCTGTATTTACGTCACCAAGAAAGAAAAATAAACTTGATTCAAACTATGACATGTCCTCAGTGAAAAGACAATCCCAGTTTCAGGAGTGTTAAAATAAGTGTTTGAGTGTGTGTGTGTGTGTGTGTGTGTGTGTGTGTGTGTGTGTGTACAGTTCTCACTACCAGGCACATGAGTTCTGAGCATTGATCTTGGGCCCCCTATCAAGGCCCACCGTGCCATTTCCCCGGCTCCTACAATACCTGTTTTATCACCCTCCACCTGTCTTTGTGTTTATATACACCGACTTCTGGTAAACTTAAGCCTTTAGCATGTAGGATACTTTAAGAATCTCTTTGCAGGGAACTTAACAGCACACTTGTGCTGCCCTTTCACAGTGGAGCCAGCAGACAGGTAGGACCATGGCTCCCAGTAACTGAGCAGACTAAGGTCTAGAGAAGTGGAGGACACCCAGAACCACTGGTTCTTCAGGAGCTAAACTATGGTTGGAGGTAACGATGGGACACATCAGCTTCTGTCGCTTGTATCAAGCCCCTCCCCTGCAATGGTTCCTCCCCACGGGAGGGTCATAAATGCCTGCCTGTTGACATAAGACTTGGCCATGCAACTTCATCTGGCCAGTGAAATGTGAACATTACCCAAGAAAACCTGGGAGTGATTGATGCATTTCTCATTGCAGAAGTTCCAAGCACAGGCTGTGTCATCCCTGGCCCCATTGGGATGCTATGGAGTGGGCTCATTGTGGGCCCCAGAGAACATGTTGTGTGAATAAAAAGCAGATCTTTGTCACCGTAAGCTACTGAGAATGTGGGTTTTGGTGCTACCACAGCAATCTTGGCACATCCTAACCAATACAGTGAATTCTCTAAACATGCCCTTCATGCATGAATCTCACTCCTCTGCTTTCTTGCCAGGAAGCACTTAGGAGGAGGTGATTTGAGTGGCCTCTGCCTCACACTTGAGCACCATCTGTCTGCCTCATCCCATGTGATAGAGCCCTGAACTCCATCACTGTGACCCTGAACCATGGTGGTACCCAGGCCAGTGATGTTAATATTTAGTTCTCCCATCTTCAAGGCTCCTTGAGTCCTAGTGGTTCTGCTTTTGATTTCCCTTTGTCCAAATGGATGTTCTCTGTCTGGTCACACAGAACTCCTGGGTTGAATTCCCATCCTGCTCACTTTGCAACTAACTCCTCCCAGCTCCACATGCACTGATGACAGTGTACAGAAGAAAGCATTCTCAGCCGGCCAGTGCAGTGCAACTCAGAGGCCCTCGTCTCCCGTGGAGCTGTAGTGTCAAGCGAATGGTCAGTGAATAGAAAACCACGCTAGCTTGAGAAGCCACTGCAGGGGGATGGAGAGCTACTGTGCGTTAGAGCTACTGTGCGTTAGAGCTACTGTGCGTTAGAGTCATCTGGCTTCCATTCCCTGTTTACGTTCCTATGATTTTTCCTCTGCCTCAACTTCCCCACAGAAGAAATAATGAGCATGATGTGAGATGGTGCCTTAGTTCTGTTACCTGTGGCCGTGATAGAAATGCTCTGACTAAGGTAACATAGGAGAAAAGAGTTTGTGTTAGACCATAACTCCAGGCCGTAGTCCTTCAAAACAGAGACGCTAGGGTGGCAGGAAACCTTAAGCAACCCGTCACAGCTGAGTGCCAGAGCAGAGCGTGAGTGTGCACACGCCTGTGCTTGGTTTGTTTTCTGCGTGGCTGTGCTCTTCAGGATCCCTGCTAGGAAAAGCACCACCCACACAGGGCCTCCCACCCCAACATAAAGATAATCCCAAACAGACCCACACAGAGGCTGGCTCACCCACACAATTCCCCACTGACACTCTCTGCCCAGGATGGCGGAAGTTGACAAAGTGACCATGACAGATGGTACAAAGAACCCAGCCCCACACAGCTAAGAGACTCAGGGCTTCGCTTGTGTGGGAATGAACATCTTACCCCTCCAGGCCTCAGTTAGGTGGGTGGGGTTGAATGTTTCCTTAGAATCCTTTTCTGTTTTCGCCATTCATGTATCTTGTTGTAAAAGGATTTGTGTCCCATCCAAGTGTCTCCTGTGTCTTCTTCACACTCAGGGCATCACATGTGAGATTATTTGGAGACAGAGTCTTTACAGAGGCTGAGAGCAGGTCATTAGCCTAGGCTCTAATACAGTGTGGCTGGTGTGTTTATGACAAAGGAGAAACGTGGGCTCAGAGCCAGGTTCACAGAGAGCATACATGTACCTGCCCACCACCTCCAGGCCAGACCCTTTGCTCAGCCTTCAGATAGGACAATCCCAGCTACACCCTAGAAAACCAATGCAGGTCTCAATTTCTTCGGGCCCTACAGCTGGGAGAAACCTGAGCCTTTGAGTCAGACACAATCTGGTGATAAAAAGTGGGGTTAGGAGCCAGATGCAATGGAGCCTACCTTCAGTCTCAGCACGGGGCACCAAAGTAAGAGACCAGTCTGGACAACACAGAAAATAAAAACAGAAGCTCAAGGAAATGAAAAGGCATGGCTAGAGAGGTGGCTCAGCTATTAAAAGCACTTGCTATTCTTGCAGGAGACTTAGATTTGATTTTCAGCATCTACAATAGCAGCTCACAACCATCTGTGACCCTCCCTAGTTCCAGGGGCTCTGATGCCCTCTTCTGGTGTGTGTGGACCCCAGACATGCATATGGTGTAGACACAAAATATACACATAAGATAAAAACTAACTACTTAATTATGCAAAGAATAACACACACACACACACACACACACACACACACACACCCCAAGGAGTAGGGAAGGAAGAGGGATTCCAGGCCAGGAGAAATGGCAGAACCTGGAGTGTGACCCGCCTGGTGTGTTTGAGGACTGGCAGACAGTTGATGCCGTCCGTGCAGAGCTGGTGAGGCCACTGAGGTGCTATGGTAGTCTGTGTGAGAACTGTCCCTATGGGCTCACGTATCTGGATGCTTGGTTCCTGAACGATGGTGCCTACTTGAGGAGCTTGTGCTGACAGAAGCTTATCCGGGGCAGGCTTTAAGAGTCTGTACCCTTGGCTACTTCCCATTCACTCTCTCTGCTTTCTTCTCATGGCCAAAGAGGTGATGAGGCAGTGTCTCGCTCTGGCCACCCCTTGCCATGTCCTTGCCAGCATCATGGACTCTCTCTGGAATCCTGAGCCAAAATAAATGACTTGGCCCCTCTTTAGGCCACACTGTTTGATCACAGCAGCTTTAACAGGCAACTAATCTCAGCCCACTCCTGATGAATGGCCCGGCAGAAGGGTTTAATTCTGATAATCAGGTGTTCCAGAGTCCTGAGGAAGGATTCTGTAGGAGATTTGGAGTTTAAAAATGGTCAAAATTAAATACTAACCAGTGTACTGGAACAAGGGAAATCAAATTGGCCCAATAAAGAATGAAGTCATGAGAGTGCCTGGCTTTTGTGATGGAGGCACAGCTCCCTCTGCCCACCCAGCTGAGCTTCGTAGAGAACCTACTTTTCTGGTCAGGTTCTGGCACTCAGGATCTCTTAGCAGTGACACTTCAGGAAGAGGCTCACTCAGTGGTGGCCAGACAGGCACCCCAAAGGAACACTCCTCCAGTAAACAGCCTCTTCCAATATTGGGGAGCCCAACACATTGCAGCATCAAGGCCTGGCATGGTGGGTCATGCTTGCAATCTTAGTACCAGGCAGGGAGGGGGAGGCCGGAAGCTCAGGAGTTCAAGGACAGCCTGAGCTACATAGGAAGTTCAGCACCGGCACTGGCTGTGTGGAAGGGAGGTGGAGTCTATCAGGAATTTCTTGGCACTGTCCCAGCCAAGGAGGACCCTGTCTCATCAGACCCTCCCACGTAAGTCCTGCTCACATAACAGGGGTTCTCACACCTTTGTTTTCTCTTTTATCTCAGTGTCTCCATCACTGTGGATGCAGAAGACTGAGTACCCTCCTGACCCCTGGACCTCAGTGACACACCTATTTCACCATCCGACAGAATTTTCCTTCAGAAAAATTAGCCTCACATTTGCGAAGCTCTGACAGCATGTCCCTAAACCCAACCCAGCTGACACTCTACAATACAAGATCAGAAAATTTGTGCCCCTCTACAAAGTGGTCATCAGCCTTCTAGCCTGGGTAATGTCTAGTTAGCCACACCACCTGGACTACCAAAGATCCCCCCCAACCAGTGCAGCAGAAAGCTCCCTTTGCAGGCTCAGACCCGCCATCTTCTTTTCTACAGAGCCCAGCACATGCTGGCCCATTCATTCCTGATCTCTTGCACATACCCGGGACTGACTGCCTCATTTTGAAAGCGCCCCGGGACCTACAGAAAAATGGTGCAGCTCAGAAGCCGGAGGCTCAAGTTACTCCAGAGCTGCCCCAAATCTCTCTTCACTCAAGTGCTTCGGAACAGGTCTTTTCCATCTGTCTGTCTCCTGCTTGCTGGCGAGCTAGACCAGGGCTCTGGAGCATGGAGCATGAGCTTGGAATCCCATTCCAAGTTCATGAGTGACAAGCAGCTAGTATCCAATGCTATGTAGTGGATTTTTTTCTTCCCTCAACCCTCTGGGAGGAAAAAAAAAAATGATGCAAATGAAATACCCCAAGGGTGGGGGCAGCTTGTTGTAACTTATGATTAATCTTGGAAAACCACATGAGTTAAGTCCTGAAGCTAGTCCAAACCCAGAAACATGATATGGCTCACTCATGAACACCCTGGCTCCCTCCTTCCACAACCTTAGGTCCTTTACACAAAGCAGCTCTCCTGCTGCCCCGTCGGGCAACTTCATTGGGACCAGCTAAGAAAATGGCAGCCTTAGTCAGTTTTGTGGGGGAGAAGCCCTCTGTTCAGATGTAAACAAAGCAGGTTTTATAAGCTTTGCTTGTGTAAGGATCCAACCCCAGTGCTGTTCATGACAATGTAGTCCTGGGGACCTTTGCATCCTTTCCCAGGATATCTGGAAGACAGATCCAGGGCAGACTATGGCAAACAGCTCCTGGAGGCAAAGGATGGGTCATGGTTGTGACACCACTTCAAAAACAGGAGATGTCCTAACAAAGTATGAAATGATGTCATTCACAGGGAAATGGGTAGAACTGAAGAGCATCATGTTAGCCTGAATAAGCCAGACTCAAGACAAACTTCATGTTTTCCTTCATACATGGAGAACTAGAAGTGTGTGTGTGTGTGTGTGTGTGTGTGTGTGTGTGTGTGTGTGTGTG
>NW_026596125.1:15790629-15807187 GCF_907164565.1 Psammomys obesus
GTGTGTGTGTGTGTGTGTGTGTGTGTGTGTGTGTGTGTGTGTGTGTGTGATAAAAGTAGAATGGAGGGCTATGTGGGGGAAAGAAAAACAAGAGAGAATAATCTGGGGAAGAAATAAAACTTTTTTTTCCTCAAATGTAGACTCTGACATGGACAAAGTCTAAGGTAGATGTATGTATGAACATGTCATGATGGAACTCATTATTTTGTATGTTAACTAAAAAAAACAAAAACGTTAAGAAAAAGAAAACAAGAGTAAGGTAGCCACGTGTTCCCCAAGATGGGGCCTTTGCTAGATGGTTTCCTTTGACTGCAGGTCAACCCTCTCTGCCATCCCAGACTTCTATCCCTGTGTCAGAGTGTCACTAATATCTGTTGTTGCTAACATCTTTTACCTTACTTCCAAAATGTCTTGAGAAGAAAGGTCACTGGACGCCCTGTCCAGCTGCCTCAGTTCCTCTGGGAGTTCTCTTTGTCCCGGCTAATAATTATGAAATGGGCTGTGCATGTGCAGTGTTGAAGGTGCACCTGGCGCTCCTTTTATGGGCTTCTAAGAGAAAAGTAGAAGTGCCACACGGATAACCAGGGGTCCCCTCCGTGTTGTTGTACATATGACACTTTATTTTTTAATATTTATTTTTATTTTATATAAGTTGGTGTTTTGTCTTTGTGTGTGAAGGGGTCAGATCCCCTAGAACAGGAGTGAGCGGCCATGTAGGTGCTGGGAATTGAACCCGGGTCGTTTGGAAGAGCAGACAGTGCTCTTAACTGCTGAGCCATCTCTCCAGCCCATACATATGACATTTTCTGAGAAACCAGATGGGAAGAAAGTCCTTCATCTTGCTGTGACCCTTACATCCAGGTCACCCCAGCAGTGGGGTGGAGGCTGCAGATAGGACTATTTCACTATGTAAAGACTTTTCTTTGTTGAGACCATCTTACATCATAGCCCAGGTGAGTCTACCATTCACTGTGTAATCCAAGCTGGCCATCAACTTGCAGTAGCGCTCCTGCCTCAGGACCTCCTAAAGGCTTACATTACAAGAGTAAGCATGTCCAGTTTAAAAACACTTTGCCAGCAGGCACAGTGGTTCACACCTGAAATCCCTGCACCGGGAGGTGGAGGCAGAAGGATCAAAAGTTCAAAGCTTGCCTTGCCTGCATGGTGAATTTGAGGCCAGCTTGGATCACATGAGACACTGTCTCAAAATCAAACATGCAAATGGCCGCCACCCTTAATGTAACAAATACTGAGGCAGGAGACAGTCTGGAGCAGTTTTGTCCTTACATTTGACCCTCTTAGCATTTAGTGGCAAGTGTCCCTTCTTCGTTTCTTTTTCACTTAGGATTTGATGCTTGTTTAATTCAAGTTCCAAGCATTTGTTTTCTAGGCTACATCAGAATACTATGTGTCAACAGGAACACAGCGGTTTGCTGTCTTCTCCCACTGCCACCCAGTGTCTTAAGATAGGGCCTCATTTCTGGAGCTGACTTTAGGGTAACTCGCCTAAGAAGCAACAGGGATAAACCAAGGGTTTAAACAGGCGGGAGACCTTGTCTTCCCTAAAGGGAAGGAAGCAGCATTGCCGGCCACAGTGTAGGAAAGGCCGGGTAGGGGTCCGGGATGTCCAAGAGAGAAGGCTTTTACATTAATGGGCCGGTATCCACAGCTTCATTCCCAGCTCTGATTTTAATGAGCCTCTTCCACATGGAATCTCCTGCCTCCATCCATGTTAATCGTGCAGCGGTCTGATGGCCCCTGATTTATGCACATCGATACTGTTTACAAACATGAAAGGCGCCCAGCCGTGTTTGAACTTTAGGCACCGCCATTGGTTATCGATAAGGACCGAAGTCTCTGCAGGTGGTGTGTCAATAGCACCAGGTCAATATCCCACTCAGGAAGAGCTAGGCCTTGCTGCCTGGCTGGGGGAGGAGCCGCTGCCGTAGAGTCTTCAACTCTCTTGTTTTGCCTTCTCCAGGGGCCATCTTCCTTCCCAGGTCGAGTGTCCCAACCACACCATATGGGGCCCATCTGGTTTTTTTTCTGGAAACACTTAAGACCATGGTGTCCATGAGAGGGTCAGTGTAGATGGTGGCTCCTGCACGACACTTACGTCTCTGTTAAAGTCAGAGACCTCAAAACTGTTAAGTAGCTAGAGCCAGGCTGTAGCTGACCCAAAGCTTCATCTCCAGGAGCAGGGCATAGGGCTTGGAGAGACCAACATTTCCAGTTGGAAGAAATCAGGAGGTGGGCTCTGAGGTGAGTCTGGCTCACATAGCACACACATGCTTCAAGTTCCAAGCTTCTAGTCACTGATTTTCAAACCTAACCCCTTTCCCACTCTCAGAATGTCAAGCATGGAGCCAGGCAGCTCAATCCTAAGGAGTCTAACTGGCTGCCAGGACTTCAGGATGCAAGAGTCGGGTTCTTCCTCAAAGCTCCTCCCGGTCTCCTGCTCTGCCTCCCCGATACCTTGGTCTCCTGTACACTCCCACCCTTTCATACCAACCTCAGGATGTTGACCAGTCATCTGATATTTGTTTTGAGTGGCTCCCAGAAGCATTGTGGGCTGGAAATACCGGCCTGGAAGATATAACTTTCCTCAGTGTTCTCCCCTGATGGAATGAGCACTGAAGTATGACAGTGACAGCTAGACTTGTTGAAGTGTTGAGAGACACTTTGTGTGTGTGTGTGTGTGTGTGTGCAAGTGTGCATATCAGGTATGTCCCTCTCTCACTGTCCACCTTTCTTGATATAGGGTCTCTCACTGAACCTGAAGCTCGCTCCTTTAGCTAGACTGGCTGACCAATGAAATGTAGGGACTCGCCTGTTTTTCCACCCAATGCCCAGCTGTGGGGTTACCAGTGCACCTCCAGTGCCGTGCTAGGGCTCTGAGCTGAGTTCTCCCAAGCTTTCTCAGCAAGCACTCTCCTGACTGAGCCAGCTCCCCACCCCCAAGCAGGCAGTTCTTGGAGACACCACTGACCTTGTTTCTGGAAGCCTCCATGAGCTCCCTTTACTAATTATTCCTCAGCAGGACAGTGTGGCCTGCTGTCTTCACCCTGTGTCTAGAACTTGTGCTAAGGGGCTGTGGAACTATTTTGTTAAAAACAAGCCACCTGGTAGCCACCTTTGCATTCAAACACAGCATCTTTACAACGTAACAGCTTAGGTTGCAAATTGGGCCTTTTTTTCCCCTACCTCTCTCCTCATCCATTCTCCTCCTTGCTAATTGGCAGAAAACTAATGAACAAGGCACTGTCTGAGCAGATGTTCCTAGTGGAAAAAAGGCAGAATTGGAGTTTTTCTTGCCTTAAAAAAATTCTTTTTGAACACATCAAGAAGATGTGGAAGTCAGGAATGGAGAGGCAGTCACAATAGATTCTGCAAAGCACAGAGGAGTCAGGATGCCTGTTTGTGTGCAAAATGCACGTGTGTTTTCTCTTTTGTCTTAATTTCCTTGCATCTTTTTTTTTTCTTTTCCCCCCTCATATTTGGCTGTAGCTCATAATTAGCAGCTAGGCCTCTGGGACCTAATTAACCAATTCAATTAACAAGAAAAGCACACAAGTCACCCTGACATTTGTCAGCCATTAGTAGGGATGTCAGAGTGGCAGTTTCAGCCACCACATTAATGGTGATTAGCTCATTTGTGATTCTCTCTCACTGTGCTGTCCTCCTGGAGCAAAGCCTCTAAGCCACACTGCCCAGAGCAGAGGGGTCAGCAGGTTACCCTGCACAGGTCACGAGGAAACTCCTGACCAGATATCCCCCGGGTCAGGCTCTATTCTAAACATGCTCTGTTCTCCTAACTCCCATGACAGGCCACTTTGGGTAGCTGGAAAAGCTTGTCTGTCTTTCCAGGTTCTGCAAAGTTTTCCGTGTTAGGGAAGGGGCCTTTTAACTTTCACTGCTGTCAGGATTTGGGGCCTGCTGGTTCCCAGATTCATGTCCTTCACTTGGCAGCGTTGCCCCAGTCAGCGAATCAGCCAGTGTCTCATTCCTGTGCCGCTGCCTTTGTTCTTGGAGTAGATTCAAGAACCTTCCATGATTCAGACAGGTACTCATGCACTACCACAGACAGCCTTGCCTCTGATCTGCCTTAATTTAACTCCATTTCTCCAGAAGCCTTCATTTCCTGGTGACAGAGGGGTGGGTGGTGGGTGGGGATGATGATGACAGTGATGATGGTGATTGATGGTGGTGATGATGATGGCAATGGTGGTGATGATAATGATGATGTTGGTGATGATGGTGATGATAATCATGATGGTTTAGTGGTGGTGGTGGTGATGGTGATGTTTACAGTGGTGATGATGGTGGTGGTGATGGTGACAATGGTGATGGTTGTGGTGGTGATGGTGGTGTTTTTGGTGATGATGATGGTGTTAATGGTGATGATGGTGGTGGTGGTGGTGGTGATAATGATGATGGTGGTTGAGGAGGTGGTGGCAGTGATGATGATGATGGTGGTGATGATGATGGTGGTTGAGGAGGCAGGGGTAGTGTTCAGGTGCCTGGGTTAACAGATGACAAGGAGGTGGCAAGGCCCTCAAGCATTAGATTCCTGGTGATGTGTCTGTAAGATTATGGGACAAATTAAATAATGACCATTAGACAAGCAACAGATCTTCTATATGAAAGTGGTTTATTAGGTGGAGATGGAGGAAGGGAGAGAAGGGAGAGCAGGACATAATGAGGAGAAAGAAAAAGGGGGGAAAGAGAGAGGGGGCACCCCAATAGAGAAAGGGGAGAAGGCCAAGAGAGAAGCCAGGAGCAAGAGAGACCAAGAGAGAAAGGACCAAGAGAGGGACCACATGGCTTGCTGGCCACACATGATGACATCGTAAGTTGCTAGGCAACCCCGAAGCAGGTTTGGTTGCAAAATCCTAAAAGTGTCTGCTGGAGCAGCTCTTTCCCTTTCTCTGAGTCAGTCTCCAGGGAAGTTTTCAAGCTGCCCTGGTATGCTAGCTTGCAGAAATAACCACGCATCCTTTAGAGACTGTGTGGGTCCGTGAGTCCTAGAGTTCTATCAACAGCGCCATCTGCACGGAGGGCAATACCATTCTCACAGGAGCATCTATGGGGCAGGGGCAGCTGAGGCCTCCACCTCCACCTCCCTCTGAGCCCTCTATGCCCTTCACCTAAACACTACGGAGTTAGTCTTCTTGTTTACAAGATGGTGGCCTTGTGATTCCAGCCATCATGACTGCATTCCAGTAAGAAAAACAGGGAGGGCAGGAAACATGTCAAAGGCTCCTCTGTTTTATTTAAATCAAAGAACCAGTAGCTTTCCAGGAAACTCTGCTCAGCACGTGACCACTTCTGATTGACCAGGGCTATATTATGCTGTCGCCTCAACTTCAGGGGACCCTAGGACACTGCTTTTCTTCAGTGAATGTGTGACTGTGCTGCCAGACTGTCCCACAGAAATGATGGCACCTGTTTGATTGACTGCACACAGCTGCTCAGCAAGGTTCTGTCATTTGCCTCAAATCACAGTGTTGGGCAAGGACAGAGCAATGACTCGGCTTCAGATGTGTTATATTCAAAGAAGGTTTTTGTTCTGAGTTTTTTTCCTTCCAGTCCTACAGTGAACAAGCCATGAGTCCTCCAGGGTGTATTCTAAAGCCCATGGCAGACATCCCAGTCACCAACATTCTCTACCACCCACCTCAAAAAAAAAAAAAAAAAAAAAAAAAAAGGCTGAAAACCCCAGAAGACACTCTTGGCTTGCCTGTTACTTGCTTGGTGCCCAGCTGCATGCTAATGGGACACATGTGGGTCTCATTTCCCAGAGTGATCACCCAAACAAGCCTCCAGAGGAACCCCATTTGCCAATCCTCTGTCCCCTCCTGCAGCACCCCTGTCCATGCTAACAAAGTTTATCCCTCAAGCTGGAGACACCTTAGGCTGTGCAATTAGACTAGAGGAGAAAACAGACCTTGTTCCAAAGGTGATTCCTACCACTTGGAAATCAGAGTCCATTAATTACAGGCCCCTATTGATTCATTACCACAAAACAGCCTGGATTGCTTGCCTGGGGTGTAACCTTTCTCCACGGAGGGAGACGGACATTCTTTACAGGTAATCTGCAGGGCCCAACAGCAAATACCTAGAATGGAGACTATTCATGTATGAACACTATAGCAGGCCTGTATTGTTGTGCCCATTGTTCCCTCACAAAGAGCAACGGGCAGGTGAAATCTATTTTAGCTGAGAAGGCTTGACAGAAATTCTTGCTACTGAGTGTTTGATACTGATGATAGAGTCACATCAGGGAACAGTGCTGAAAGGGGAGAGTCATTTTTATTTCTGAACTTTAGAGGAGACAGTCTGTCCTGCACTCAGGCTCCCCAGGGCCTGGGCCTCTGTGTGGGCCTGGGGATGGAGAAGTTTGTGTTGTGTTGTGTTTTGTTTTGTTTTGCTTTTAATGATGTTCAATGAAAATGGTTTTAGGGGGTGGCTTCGGGGTAGAAAGCCAGGGAGGAAATGAAAAATATTACAATGTCACATGCAGGCAACATGTGCTGTTCTAAAATCATTCTATTTGAAAAAAAAAAAAAGTTTCCAGGGAACAGAGGCTGTGAGCTGTGAATGATAATGAAGGGTGTGGCTGCTTAAGAGTTGGTGGTTCTAAGTGATACCATTTGGTACAATGGAAACAGGAACTTGATTCTGCTTTGGGTTGGCATCTGTTCTGTGGGCAGCAGAGATGCCACAGAGCTACCTCCTCTAACCCTTCAGAATGGTTCTTCAGAGACTTCTGCCATGCCCACCTGCATGAGGGATGGGGAGGTGGCTCAGCAGTTAGGCAGAAAAGACACCAATGACATGATTTGTGTCCAGTCTAGTAACAGACAGGAGCAGTGAGGGAACGGGGCTGGCCCTGCTAAGAGTGTGGAGACTGAAAGAGAACACATAGCCCATCCTTCCATGGCAATTTCTAGCAGGAAGCCTGGTGCTGAGACCAGAGACCAGCAGCACATTAGCTTGGAGTCGCCTGTGAGTAAGGTAGAATTGCTAATCCCACCAAGTTAGAGTGAAGACTGTTACCCACATTTTTTTATTAAGCAAGCTTTCCATTCTGTCACACAGGGCTGTCTCCCTAAAGCAAGGTTTGGAAAAATAGCATCGAACACAAGGAAGAGGGTGGAGCTTATGTGGTCCAAAAAACTGCAACACTCTCATTTTTTTTAAGGGTTGGGGGAGTTTCAGAGGGAGTTTGATTATGTAGGAACTTAGCTGAACATTTCAAAATTATTTGGCAGAACATCTTACCTTATGGTACATTCCAGGTGTGACGAAAACTCCATAGGATGGGGAGCATGTTAAATATCAGAAACAGGCTAAAGCACAGTCAACTTCAATTTTGCAGCAAAGGGAAATGAACTTGTTCTGATCTTATAACAATATGGCTTCCATATTTACAATGGAGTCAGGCTGGTCCTTCAGAATATCCAAAATACTTACCAACCAGTCTGCATGGTTGCCAGGCAGACAAAGGCATGGGTCAATGAGAATGGGTACCAACATCTGAGCTCAACCAGAAGGACTGAGACTCTCTGTCAGGCATGTTCTACATGTCAGTGGAAGCCACCCATTCACTGCCTGTGTAGTTAGAGACTGAATGAGGAAAGAGGACAATTCCATTGGTTGTTTGAAATAATACAGCCCACAAGTATCTAGAAAGATGCATGGAAATAAAAACCAATCAGATGAGGAAAGTGTAGGCTTTTTGTTTTGAGCTTGCTGAAGCAGGGCATCAATCACCATCATCTATGCTGAGCAAAGACATAGGCAAGACCATGTAGAAAGTGAGCTTGGGGTGTGTCCTGACTAGAGGCTATCAGGTACCAAGTTAATGGTGGGTTAGCTGGAGGGGGCAGCCATCAGATTAGTTAAATCCCCATATTCTGCTTTCTCTGATTGTCTCAATTTGTAAATAGTAAAGAAAAAATTATAGAAAGCTGTCAGTTACTAATTTATTTCTACTCTCCTGGACCATCATTACAGAAGTTATTGTTCATTTTCCTGGATGTTGTCACTGGAGATGGCAGTTGGGTCTGAGCAAGACTGAGTTGGAGCAGATGTTCAAACAGACGACAAATGGGGGACGTCTCCAGGTATTATCAACATCATTGTTGCAGGACTCGGCCTCCCTGGCTCATTCACTGTAGACAGAGATTTGCTGCAGGTTGTATGGCTAAGTCCTATTTTTACATATGTGTTGTATTTCTTGATACATCCAGCCTCTTCGGTGTGTGAAGCTTTAAGTTGGGGCGTGACAGACTCAGTCCTGGGCCTGTGTCTGGTTTGGTCCAGTCCTTTCTCCTGTATCATTCTTTTCCTCAGGAAAAAATGGAGACAATTCTATATTATTGTGTTGATGTGCTTTTTTAAGGATTTATGTCACATCCTTCCATTCAGTGTCACATCCTGCACAGCTCCAGGGACTTGGCCTGACTGGGGAAGTGAGGGAATGAAATGATGAATACAGGTACACACAGCAGAGCTGGGATCCAGTGGAGTGGGCTATCTGAGGGAGAAGCCACAGCACCCATGAAGTTCAGTGTGTTTGTGGTACACAGTTGAGCTTGGAGGCTGGGTGTATGATACAGCTGAATCAAGGAGGCAGTGTTTAGGATGGACAGCTGCCTTGAGGGGCAGGATTTAGCTACGCTTGGTAGAGCAGTACCTGCAGGGCAGGTTGTGAACACAGGGGAGAAAGCTGCAGCGGACACGTCTGGACACACCAGCAGCACCCTCACATGACCAGGAGAAGGCTTCACCATGTGCCTGAACCTGGGGAAGGCTTTGGAGGACCTTGCACGGCTGCGCCTCCATTAAGAGTACACATTCACCAGGGATTTTGTTTTCATGGGGCTTCCTCTGCTTCCTACACAAAAGGCCTCTGGAACATAAAGTTGGCATCAATGACTTCGTACAGGAAACAGCATACCACTCCATTAGTCACCTACCAAAGCAAGAAGGGTTCTCATGTGCACCTCTCCCTTTCATCCTGATTTTCCATATGGTCAAGCAGCCATTTCAAGGCAAATTTCATCTTTCTTTCTCTTTCTTTCTTTCTTTCTTTTTTTCTTTCTTTCTTTCTTTCTTTCTTTCTTTTTCTTAGTTTCTGCCCCTCTTGACTCTATTCTCAGGGATAATATTCCCACCTTATGGTATGTGCTCTGTTCTATACATGCTGTCACACACTAGATTCATGTTGATAACCCCACAGTCAAGGTACAGAGTAGTCCTATGGCCTCAGGATCTTACCTGTTGTCTTTAACCGTGTCTGTTTCCTTTCCTTATCCTCCATCTCAATGCTGGGAAACTGCTAATGTGTTCTCCTTCTCATAGATAGGTAGACAGATAGATAGATAATAGATAGACAGACAGATAGATAATAGGCAGACAAACAGATAGATACTAGAAGGCAGATAGAGAGAGAGAGAGATAGATAGATAGATAGATAGATAGATAGATAGATAGATAGATAGATAGATACTAGACAGACAAACAGATAGATAATAGACAGATAATAGATGATTGATAGACAATTGATAGATGATAGATGATTGATAGATTAAAGATATAGATAGAAAGATGATAGACAGGATAGATAGATAGATAGATAGATAGATAGATAGATAGATAGATAGAGACAGATGATAGTTTTTTTCATGTTTTTTTTTTCCATATTTAAGAGAAACCATACCTCACTTAACTTTCTGGCTGTGGTACCTACACATTGTTCCAAGAGCCTCATCTGAGTTGTTTTGCTTGTCAACAGGTCTCTCTGCTGAGTTATAGTCCATAACATAAATGAACCACAGTTTTTTAACCTGTCGAATGTTTGGATTGTTTGTGAGGCTGGGATGTTAGGAATAAAGCTGCTCTGTGTTTTTGAGTGTGGTTTTCTGTGTGGACATGTTTTCTTTTCTGTGAAAGAGCAATCACAGGGTCACGTGGGGTTACACATCTAGTCTTAGGGAAACTGTGCAGCTGCTTTCCAGACCGGAGGTGCTACCCCTGCTGCCAACTTGCCTTGAGCCTGGAGGGGATGGCATCTCTCCATGGTGAATGATGCTCATGTCCTTTCAGGCGCTCGTTAGCCACTGGCTGCCCTTCTCTGTGCCAAGTGTGTGTGCGTCTCCTTCCCCCAGCCTTCAACTGGGATCACACAGGTGTTGTAGCTGCTGCTGCTGGCGGTGGGAGGACTTCAGAGCTGCTTGTAAGATGCATTCTGGATGACCACCTTTCATCAAATACGTGTCTTGGAACATATTCTCTCATAAGTATGTTTTTAAGATCTCTCTGGGCTTACATGTATCCTCCATCTTAGACCCTACTCCCCACACATTGCTTTCCTGTTGCTGTGATAAAACACCGTGGCCAAAGGCAAAAAGAAGTAGAGAGTTTATTTTGGCTTGTGGTTACACAGGATGAGAATCCATCATAGCAGGGCAGAGCCATAGAAGTGAGTGACACATATGGTGGCAAGAACAGGAAGAAGGGAGAGCATGTTTGTAGCAACAAGCAGGAAGCAGAGAGTAAACAAGATGAGCGTGTAAGCTCTCACACTCAGCCTGTGCCTCCAGACAATCGCTCCCTTCTGCCACAGACTGCCGCTAGGGAAATCCTCCCCAAGGAGCATGACGTACCGGGGGCCAGCTGTTCAAGTGCCTGAACCACCGCTTTGCTTAAATTTCTGTCTTGAATGCTTCAAGCTTCCTGGGAGACCATGATAACCTTTTGTTTGGAGAAAAGCCAGCAGCCACCTCTCACAGACGTCACCTGGGCTTGAGTAATTCCACAGGGTTAAAGACGGAGACAAGCGCAGCTTCTCTAGCAGCAGCTACTTGGAAGAGCTCTTGGAGAACTTTCATTTCCTTTCCCTGGATCTGCCTCCTGTACAACACATGGACGTGCAACTCAGTTCCTTCTTTGTCCATTTGAAACAGCCAGATGAGGCCACACCATGCAGGAGAAATACCCTCAGTTCCAGATCTCCAAGATCTGGGTTATGATCCCCACAGAGGGTGAAAATAGGAAGCACAGGCCTCACTGGCCTAACGGTCAGGAGGGGATACTCACAAGCATGCCCAAGCACTCTTTACAGGGCCAGTGTGCCCTCTTGCCCATTTCCATGGAATGAATCCATTGTTCCAGGGCCTATAGCATGAGCTTGAATAGAAAGATGGGCAAAGCCCCACACTCATAAGGCGTGTGCTCTGTAGTAGCCACACCCCACTTTCCCAGCGGTACCCACCACACCCCCTTCTCCTTTCCTCTGGCTTCCACTTGTCCACAGCTCACAGGTACTCTTGGGAAAGCCTTGCAGTTGTCATTCTCCATCCCAGAGATGTCGACCTCAGATATGCCCACATTCCACCTCACCAGATGCCTGAATCTCTGGGTTCTCTATTAAGAAGCAGGACAGCTTCCCCTTTATCAGGTGCAGAGCTCAGTCTCCTTGCTCTGGTGGAGCCCTGCCTGTGCCCAGATGCTGCAGCCAGCTCAGCCATGATCACCACAGGGACCTGGAAATGGGCATGGGGAATGACAGACTGAGGCAAGACTCTAGGTCAACCCAGGAATGAACATTTATCTTAATTCCCCCCATAGCTGTTTAGACATCCTTTAGCTAGCTGTAAAGAGAACACTGCAGCAGAGCTTGCACAAAAGCCTCTCTGACCTCTCTCCCTGAGTCCTCCCTTCCCCACCCCTGTGGCTTTGTCTTGCCGGGGAGGACATTTCCCTTAGCCTGCAGCTGCCTGAAGTCATGCAGCCACTTCCCAGTTAGGCTTTGTACCTGAGAAGGAAGCTGCACATTGCCTGAACCCTAACACTCAGGGCCTCATGGGACCCCCAGGCCTGTGCTCTTCCAGTGACTTCAAAACTCACTTATTTATGGACCTTGATCCTTTAACCGCAGACCCCAAAGAGCTCAGCACCACACTCTTCCCTTCCCTGAAGGAAAGTCCAGCTGCCCTTCTCTCCAGCACCACCCGTTGAGGAAAACCAGAAGGTGATGAAATATTTTTGGAAAGCCATCGGAACCTTGGCTGGATACAGAAAAAAGAGAAATGAGAGGGCAAAGTTGTCTTTAGCTCTGAGGAAGGCACAAACTAACAGATGGACAGTAAAGAGGAGTGCTCTCACGTTAGGGATGGAGCTCAGAGGAAAGGGAGAATCTCAGACTCCAGGCAGGACAAGATCAGCAAGCCTTCCAGAGGGTCCTCAGAGGTCAACCCCAGCGTACTATCACCCGGTGCTTCAGTGGCTACGGCTGCTGCCAACGCGGTGTTCAGCGCCTTGCACAGGCTTGAACTCCCGCTCCTGCCGTGGGCCCCGGAGACATCAGTATGGCTTCCCCAGGTGTACTTTTTCCTAATATACTTCCCCAAACTCCTTCAAATGGGTCTCACTGGCTCTTCTGAGGTCTTTGAGAATTTGCAGGTGTGAGTGTGCTCAGAAGATAGCTCCTGTGTGGAAGCGCTCTGCTCTCTTCCTCTGTCTGGCTATCATCGCCCTTTCAGCCGATACAAGCTAGGTTCAGCTTGAACACCCCCAACCAAACACCCCAAAGCCTAAAAGTCTGAGCACCAGCAATTACACACAAAAGTTTCAGGTTAGAGTTTTGTGCGTGTGCTGAATGTCTCACAGACCCTCATGCCTTTGCTTAGAGTCCATGAGCCTGAGCTCGAGAGCAGAGAAATCCTGGCCTCTCTGCCTTCCTGTTGCTTCTCCATGTCACAAAAAGTTAAAGGGCAGGTGAACACCACCACTGAGAGTCTGAAATCCAAACAAGAGGAAGAGAGTGGCCTGGGGAGAAAGGGGCCATGCAAGGAAGCGACCGTGAGGACATGAGTTCAGATCCCAGGCACCCACACACATGAAAAGCCAGGTGCAGCAGCATGTATACTCATGATCCTGGTTCTGGGAAGTCAGGAGGAAACTGGGAGCTGGCTGGCCAGCCAGTCTAGCCAGCCCATGAGCTTCAGATCCACTGGGAGACCCTGTTTCAAAACAAACCAAAAACAAATAAAACCCAAACAAGAAAAGTGGAGAGAAACTGTGATTGAGGGAGACAGCTGTAGTGAGAGTGTAAACAATGTGCACTCTAGGCACGTGTTGGAGGAGATGAGCAAAGAAGGCCAGAAACCAGCCAGTATAGATTGATAAGAAGGGGTAACACAACAGAATGACTATGCTATGGTATAAAAACCCAAAGCTAGGACCGAGTGAAGGAGCCCTCTCTCTTGAGCACTCTCGTGTAGTGCAGCAGGATACGCTGGCGCCCTGGGGGCTCGTCCTGGGAACATCTTTTGCTGTGACTGAATACCTGAGACTGAATCATTTATCAGTTGTGAAGAGGTTTATTTAGTTCGTAATCCTGGAGGTTGGAAGAACAGGATTGTGTGGGATAATATCCTTCTTTTTAACATAAAAAGATGTGCTTACTTTATTATGTGTGCACTGGCGATTTGTCCGTTTGCATGTACGTGGGCCACATGAATGGTAGTGTCCACCAGAAGAGGGTGTTGGATCCCCTGGAAATGAAGTTAAAGATGGTTGTGAGCCACTCTTGGCAGAGAAAAACTTAAGGGCAGGTGGGCAAGCAAGCAGAAGAGGAGGGAAGGGGGAAGAAGGAGGACCACGTTATGGTCATGACCTACTCTTGTGATAACTCCATTAATCCCTTCAAGGGACAGACTTCCCATGATCCAGCACCTCTCAGTGGCCCTGCTACCTCTCTCTGTCACTAGACTGGCAATTAAATCCCAGCCTGAGCTTTGGCAGGGGCACTCCCCACACCACAATGGTTGTTCCACACCTCTAAAATGTCTACCGTGTTTCGAAGACTCACACAGCCAGAACAGCCAGAACAAGATGCCCTCGTCACCGGGATTTTCCCTCCAAGGTCTCGTTAAATTACTGTTTAAGATTATCAGCTTCAGCTTATCCGTTTAAAACTGGAGTGTCAGTTAGGGCATCTGGGACTTTGGTGGCATGAACACAGTAGAACAAATAAGTCTGCTGCCAAGGGACACAGGGCTGTTCCAAGGTGGGCCTCAGCTCCCACTCTCTTCCCTTCCACCCCCTCCCACATCAGCCCATATTGTCCCAAAGCATTTGTCCTTAATGGTCAATTGGAGAGTATTTCAGGGGAAATTTAACGCATATGGTTTTGATTCGTTTACACTTAACTCATCAAAACACTCTCTTTTTATTTTTTTCCCTGGGAGTTTGTTGCCATTTGGGAAACATTTTCAGATGTGATAAAAGCTTTTTAAATGATCAGGAAAGAGCCTGAAACTTAGTCATGGAAACAGGCAGGCTCAACATGGAAGCAGGCTGAGGGCCAGGCCTGGTTCAAGATGAACAATTTGGGACCCCAATTTTCCCCTTACCCTTGAAGATGGGCCAGGTTAGAGAGAGACGGAAACCTCAGAAGGGACTATCCAGTGTGGATGCCTCGAACTGGGCCCGCACCTGCACATGGACAGTAGGGTGAGCAGAGTGCTGCATCCGCTGCCTTGAGTAAAACTCCTTACTAGGTCCCGTCACATAGCCTGGGTCACCTAGGTCCTCTAAATTTAAAGCTTGTCTGTGGTTACAGTGTGTGTGTGTGGGGGGGGGGGCTGATCTGTACCAAGAAACCAAAGACCAGAGATGAAAACAACCTGCCCAAATTCACATGTGCTTTGTATAGAGCCTAAAATCAGGTTCCTGTAGACACAGCCCTAAACAGAAATGTAGACACAGCCCTGAACTGAAATGTAATCACCTTCTCTGTGCTCTAACCACTGCTGGGACTCGCCACGTTCTGGGACAAATGACAGGCAGGGGCTTTCATGTGAAATGTGACATTGGGCAAGTTTCAAAGCTTCTCTGAGTGTCAAGAGATGGTTGATACTGTGACCAGGAGGCAAAAATCCAAGCTACATGCCTGGGTTCAGGTCTCAGCCCTGAGGCTGACCAGTTCGTTGATTATGGGCAAGTTTCCTATAATCTTGCTGCCTCTCCTGGAGGTGTTCAGCAGCTGGCTATTCTCACTGTTCCAGACAATCCCTTAATGACCTAGTGATGCAAGGACTTCTGAGAATATTACCATATTACAGATAAGTAAACTGAGGCCTGTGACAGTTACAGGTCCTTAGTTGTTCAAGGTAATTAGTAGAGTGTAAATTCAAACTCGGGTCTTTCTGAATATGGAGCAACAAGTTTCTGGGATTTACTGGGAATGAAGTCTAGTATGATGAGTGAGATTACTTTTTGATTATATAGATTTTTGACTATACAGAGTAGACATTTTCATCTAATATCTTTCATCTTTGCAACATAATGATGAGGGATGCTAAATGTTAGGGAAATCACAAATAACATTTTCGTCATGTTGACACCTAATATGCCAATCTGTTACAGGACACTTGCACCCTGGGAGACTGAAAGACAAAGTCAAGTTGTGTGCACTTAAAGAAAAGCATAAACCCCGCGGTGGAGAGCCCAGCTTTAGCCCCGCATGGAGAGACCATCAGTGAGTCTAATGGCTCGGCTGCTCTCAGAGATCTTTATCTCCCTATCTCTCTTCTCCACAATTCTCCAGCCAGCTTCCATCTCAGAAGCAATCCTGTGGCCACCAGCAGTTCTAGGCTGATGGACACCCAGTTTAACCATGTCGGAAGGAAGAGAGTGTTGTCAATCTGCTCCATCAAAACCTCCGGACTGATTCTCACCTGGCGTGGCTGAACTACCTCCCACCACTCTGACACTACCAAAATCTCCTTACTCCAGATGCGACGTCTGCCCCTGTGATGGCCCTGCCTCTGGGGATACTGGGGAAGCAGTGCCTGTTCAAACCAGAAAACTGGGGCCAGGATTGACTCCACTGGATTGACTCCAGGATTGACCCAACACACCCCTAAGTGCCTATTGTCAGACTAAACTAGCTTAGCTGTAGCATTATATTTCCTTGCTGCCAAACAGTCAAGATAATATCTCTGGGTGCCTTGGACCCCACACTCTATTCTGTAAATTAAGCCTGCCAAGATGCATAGCTCTTTAGGCTGCCATGAGGGCTACTTGAAATGACATCTATCAAGTCAGTAGCTACCACTATAGAAGATACTCAACCTAGGTGTGGCCTTCCTCCACTCATGCTCCATCCCTTAAATTGTTCTTGGCCAATTTCCCTGTCCAACTGATTCGACAAATCCTCCTTCAGTAATCTTGAGCTAAGTCATGCCATGAATGCTCAGAGAGAGAAATGTGGACTCATAGCCAATTCAACTACAGGCACAAGTCCTCCAGGAAGTGGGAAGAAGATGGAGCTCTCTGATGAAAGCTGGTTATTAATTAGCCAAAAAACGCATTCCAGAGACCTCCAGAGGCCTATTATGACTTCCAGGGCAGGTTTAAATCTTTGTATTCAGCTCTGACAATGGAGGCAGCTGAATCTAATAATAACGGCAGACATCAGGTATGAAAACCAATATTATCTATCTATCTATCTATCTATCTATCTATCTATCTATCTATCTAT
>NW_026596125.1:15807197-15821169 GCF_907164565.1 Psammomys obesus
TATCTATCTATCTATCTATCTATCTATCTATCTATCTATCTATCTATCTATCTAGTTAGTTCTCATAACAACCATCCCTCAGGTAGGTAGCTGAGATTTAAGCAATGAAGGTTGGGGGATAGGTTCTGTAAACAGTGCCCTCTGGTGTCTGCCTAGCTCTCATGTGGCATAGTATAAATCCATACCACCCATTTGTTCTTTAATTGCTGTAAATATCCCACCCAACATCTCAGAGGCCAAAGATAGTCTCATCTAGTAAGTGATGGAGATTTCTAGAGTCCTTGCCATCACCGTGCAAGACACTTAGTTCCATGAATTCTACCCCTAGCCTCATATCCCAGATGTAGGTTCCTTGGTGGAAGAGCTTGACGCTGTTTCCCTGGAGAGACTGGTTCAGAAGGTGCCAAAAGAAGAAGAGGGAAATAGTAAGATCTGGACAGGACAGGAACTCCACAAGGAGAGCAACAGAACCAGAAAATTTGAACACAGAGGTCTTTCCAGAGATTCATACTCCAACCAAGTACCATGCATGGAGAAAACCTAGAACCCCTGCACAGATGTAGCCCATGGCAGTTCAGTGTCCAATAAGGTTCCATAGTAATGGGAAGAGGGACTGCCTCTGACATAAACAGATTGGCCTGCTCTTTGATCACTTCCCCCTGAGGGGGTATCAGCCTTACCAGGCCACAGAAGATGACAATTCAGCCATTCCTGATGTGATCTGATAGACTAAGATCAGAAGGAAGGAGAGGAGGACCTCCCCTATCAGTGGACTTGGGGAGGGGCATGCGTGAAGAAGGGGAAGGGAAGGTGGGATTAGGAGGGGAGGGGGGAGGGGTTTATGGGGGGATACAAAGTGAATAAAGTGTAATTAATAAAAAAAGAAAAACATTTGCATACTGAAAAATATTAATAAATGGTGGAAAACTAAAAAGAAAAAAGAATGTTTATTCACAAGTGAATAAATGAATGGGCTATCCAAGTTAGACACCAAGAAGGGTTTTTATAACAAAATAGCTTGTTTGGTCACAGTGAGCAACTGGTGCTGCCGTTGGGCGTTGGAAAACAGGAAACTGGCCTTGATGTCAGGCAATTGATGAAGTTTTCAGTGCCCAGACTGAAGCTAAAAGAATGTGCTCCCTAAATCACCCCAGAATCCTTTGACCTCATACACTATCTGGCCAAAAGACATTTTCTTAGAAGAATGAAGTCACTCCAGCCCAACATCCAAGTGGCCACTGAGTTGATGCTGAGACAGCCGGCTGTGGGCCATGGGGATCCAGCCCTTCACGCAGATCTTCTCCTGGTCAGAACTCTTCCTGCTCCCCAACACAGGGAGGACAGGTCAGGGAGGTGAGCCCAGTGCCCTGCAGGTTGGCCCAGCTCCCTGAAAGGATTCAGGAATGCTGGCCAGAGCAAGGTTGTCCCAGCTCCATTTTCTAGCACACCAAACCCTCAGGTCCACATCCCTCCATCATTTTCTACCCCATCTTTTCCCACCTGGACATGAGCAGAATGAAGGGAAATTTAGGTATGGGTACAATTTTGAATCTTTTCAGTTTCTTAGGACTCTCCCAAGAGAGCACTCTGACAAGTCTGCAAGGAGAGTCTCTCATGTCCTGGACCCAGATCAGGGCACAGGCAGCAGGACCCAAACATGCCCATCAGATCAGCTGGTCCTGAGTCAGAGCTTGAGACTCTAAGAATTCCTCTCAGCTTCTGAAAGCTTTGATCACAAACTGGATAATACCACATTAAAATATTGATCTGAGCTGATGGGGCTCGTTGACTAAGGAGCCTGGCATGTGGTACCTGGGTTTCTACACGGAGTAGGCACTTGATATGCCCAAGGAGACTGCACAATGACAGCAGAACATCAGAATCCTCTCCGTTTCTCAGCCTCTGGGTGTCGGCAGCATTCTAAGTAAACCACATGGAGGTGATTCCTCCATGTGGCTCAGGGCTGTACATTTGCATTGCAAGCACAAGGCTCCGTGCAGGGCTGCTCACCCATTCCTGCTCTGCCTTTGGAGGCTGCCTTGGGTAAAACTGTCAAGATGAGAAGATTGGCCTTGGCACCTCCCAGCTCTCCTCGAAGTGATCAGATCTGCAGGGACCAGGTCTCTGAAGGAAGAGGTTGGGAAACAAGATGATAAATTATGACAGCAAGGGAAAATTGGAAAGCTGGACGCGATGATGTCATTCAGTCTGTAGTCTCAGCATGGATGAGGCTGAAGCAAGGGGATTGCTGCCAGTTCAAGGCCAGCCTGGGCATCAGAGTAAGACACTGCAAAAGAGAAAGAAGATGCTGGATATATTATTAAGGGAAAAGAAGGAGGGAGGGAAGAGGGGGGAAGAAAAGAAAAGGGAAAGCCAGGTTGGGCTCCATGAGGGCCTGCTGAGGGCTGAGATATGAGCACATGAATTTGAAGGCAAGGGACAGTCCATCCAAATGCTTGCTAGTCTACCCAGTGAGACAATCAGATTGGCCCTTAGAACAGGTTTGTAACACAGAAAAGAGACTAAAGAAGAGGAGGCATCAAACTACTTGCTTGGTTTTTGCCCTGGGGTCCAAAGCAGGCTGCCTTCCCTGTGATAGGTGCAAGCCCAGAAAGGGGAAACAGAGGCTAGACACAGAATTACAGACCTCTCCTGCAGCACAGCCCCAGGCCTGCTGGGCTCATGGCTCCAAACGGAGACAGACGGAGGCAGCCACCTCCTGTGTCGCCTGTACTCACTCAGGGCAGGCTTTTAGCTGGGACGAAGGGCTTCATGCTGTTAGCTCTGGAGTTTAGAAACACAGCCAGTGTCTCCTGTTCCAGTGTCCACAGGAAGAACACTTTCAGGAAAGCAGGCTGTGGGGGTGCAGAATGTCCTTAAGGAAGAAAGAATGAAGAATCGCCACTAGAGGACAGTGGCGATGACAAGGAGTACCCTTTGCCAGACACAGCTCTTCCCATCCCGGTATTTTTCTTTCAGCCTCATGGTTAGATGTGACCAATGAATTTGAGCAGAAATGAGCTGTGTACCTTTCAAACAAGAAGCTTCGACTTCTGAAACTCTCCCTCTCAGGTGTTTGAAATGCAGCTCATTTGATGTAACGGTAGCTCCATCAGCCTACTTGGCCATGATTCCCACGATTCTCACTACAATATGGGATAGACTTAGACTACACCCATACATAAAACAGAGTAAGCATGGACGGTTGCTCTGTGAAGCTGTTACATGAGCACAGCTTAGTCTGTATGCTGGGGGTGGTTTGCCTGAGTGGCTCTGGGTATCAAAGAAGATCTGACTCTGACGCGTGGCTTCCTTCTCTCAGCCTCGTCTGAGGCTCCAGCAGGGCTGGCCTGGCTAAGAGTCCTCCCAGCAGGAAGGAAGATTGTAGAAAGGTCCAAAGACAATTTCCTGCTCCCTTCAGCACCTGAAGGGAGGAGGCAGAGTCTCTAAAAACACTTCTATGGAGAAGCTTGACTCTTCCCTATCCCTGATTTCCCATCACTCCCCTGAAATCCACCCAACACCAAGCCCAGCTTACACATTGACTTAAACATTCCTGCTGTGTGGTTTTTAATCCCCGGAAACAAAAGCTCATCAAAAAAACAAAAACAAAAACAAGGTCATTTGTTTTTATTATTTTACTTTTTATGAACTAAAAATTTATTGATGTGTCTGGGATTTACCACATGATTTAGATTTACCCAAGAACCCCAAGTCCATGGTGACAGCCTTGCACAATGACCCAGATATGGTCATACATATATGCATACATACATACAAATACACATCTCTGCATACAGAATTTTAATTTATCAGCACTGGGGGAAATTTATCCCAATTTACAGTGTTAAACCATAGTAGTCTAGAAACATTAAGTTTATTTTTCCCATCTGTACGAAGATAACTGCAGTAAATATGAGAGGACTTATCTATGAAAGTTGGGTTAAAGAAACTAGTAAGATATTGTCTGCATAATAGAAAACAAGAAAATGAAAGAAAAATTGTTACACATGAATGTCCATTAGTTACAGATGACATCACCTACTTACAGATGACATTGTCAACAATTCCAGGGTTTAAGTGAGAAAAAATAGACTGAGATTCAGTGACTCAAGTCAATGGGACAGGATAGTCAGTCAGTGGAAGAATCCAGATATCCTCCACATTCCCCGAATTTCCTGATGTTCTTTCCATTGTTTTGTTTTTGCACAAGGTCTTACACAGCCCAGACTGGCCTCCAACTTCACCTTGAACTTCTTGATACTCCTGCCTCTACCTTCCAGGTACTAAAATTGCAAGCTTGAACCACCACAGTTTATGTAATGCTCGGGACTGAACCGAGAGCCTTGTGCATGCAAGGTGAACACTCTGTGAAATGAGCTACATCCCAGCCCCTCCCAATGTTCTTTGGATGAATGGATAGTTTGTAGCGTCTTGAAATGGCAGAGTAGGCACATCTGGAATAAAGGCCAGGAATCTGTAAGTTTCCGGGAAGCCTGGCTTGGAAATTCCCACCTGCACTGGGAGACTGAAGCAGGAGAATCATGAATTTGAGGCTAATATGGTTTGTATACTGACTTGCAAGCCAGCCTGGGGTACAGAGTGAGTCCTTGTCTCAAATCAATCAATCTAGTTCCCCAAAGCAGATAGCCTGGTGCTGTGTGGGGTGAACTCAGAGTTCTCTCAGCGACTACGCTTAGGTTGAATGTGGACAGTTAGCAAGAAAGCTGCAGGCTGCTTCATAACAGGGCTGGGGTGGGGCCACTGTCCTCTGGCGTGTCAGAAGGAGGAGGCCTGCCCAGCCTCACTGCCACAGCATGTTCAGGGCAGAGGTGAAAATCCATGCCTTATCATAAAAGTGATCTTTCCCATCCAGGTGGCCTGGCATCTTGAATGGTCAAAACTGAATTCAGACCCACTTTACAGATTGAAGGTGCTTTGCACCTTCAGTGGCAAAGCACCTGGCTTAGTACAGGGCAGGGTAGAGCCAGGCTCTGGAGTCCATGTTTTGGTACCAAACACTGCTGGGTGAAAACTCAAAAATTAGTCTCCCAGACCTAAGGCCACGAGTCTAGCAGATCTGAGGTCTGGTGGAGGGGAGAATATATTTTCTGGCCCTTGTCTTCTTTGGAGGTTAGGTTTGTTTGTGGTTCCTGAAGCCATCTTCACAGCCAGGGAATGGCAAGCCAGTGACCATCCTTCTGAGTGGTATCTAAGAAAGGAACCTTATTTTTGTGTGACTGAAGCACCAGATTGCCTCCCATCTCCAGCTCCTTAACCTCAAGCACATCCATAGAATCCCTTTTGTCACATGAGGTGACATGCATGCAGGCTCTGTTGATTAAGCACAGACATGTCATTGTGGGGCTGCTAGGTTAGAGCTCAGGCCTGTACAGCAGGCTGCCGTGCTTGGATGTCCTGCTTCCCTGCTCTCCTCCCCCGACTTCCCGCAAACGCAGGTGGTGACTTCACCCCGGGCTACATCTGCTTCCAAACTGCTCCATGGTTCTCACCCCAAGCCACCATTTGATCCAGAAATTACATGCAGGACTAATTGTTGCTGGAGGCTACTTGCGAAAGGGGGATCGCATGCAGCACAAAAGCCCAGCCCGTGACTTAAGGTAGGAAACAATTGCTCTAGGAGCAGAGAAGAAAACACACAGAACCTGAAGCACTCAACCCAGATTCCCCAATGACACTATCTTATAAAACTGTAATACCACCTCTTATAGAATATCGACATTGATATAATACCTTGGTTTTATTCATAATTGCTCAGCTTTACTTGTTATGTGTATTCCTCTCTCTCTCTTTCTGTGTGTGTCTGTGTGTGAGAGAGAGAGGCCTAAGCACACACGCATGTAAGCTTAGATCAATGCCATTTTATCTCGTGTTTAGGATTGGGTATTTATCACTCTGCTCTAGAGACTGAGAAATTCTTTGCCATAAAGATCTCTCATGAAAATGTGGTTTGTTTGTTTTTAAAGGAGATATAAATAATACCTCACATAATGAAAACAGATAAGAATCTATTGTTCAGAAGAGATGAGAGAATACAGCAGCCCCCTTTACCTACAGGGTGTGTTTCAACACCGACAGGGGATATTTGCACTCAAACTTAGCATCAAGTCCTGTGCAGAAGAACCCCTGATTCTGAACAACCTTCCCTTGGGCACAGTAGTTGGCTTGTGGTCGTTGGTTCTGGGGATCTCTTGCTAACCCAGGCTCAATGTTTTCTGGTGAATCACTTTGTCAACAATTGGAACATATTTCCTGTGTGTGTCTCCCACTCCCAAACATAAAGCCCTCTCTACCTTCTCTAAACACTATGCACTTGCAATCTGAGGTCTGTTGACAAAATTGTAATATGTTTCTTTGTAGATGGAAGATTCCTCCTTAGAAACCTCAGCACAGGATGTTTTTGTAGTGATACATTTTTATGAACATGTCTCTTGATCTCCAAAAGACTGAACTTCTGGCCAACCTCACAACAAAGACCTTGATAGCATATAAGACTTAGCCTGCTAACCTTTTTTTTTTTTTTTTTTTTTTTTTTTTTTTTGTACTTGGCCTTTTTAATCTGCATAGTTCAAGAGAAGAATGTAACAAACCTTACCATGCCTCGGATTTCCCAAGCAATCGGCTTTTACAAGCTAAGCTAAATGCATAGCTTTAATCTTAGGTTATGTACTTTTCCATGCCCCTGACCCACAGTAATGTGTGTGTTGCAGCTATTGTTTGCTGAAAGCAGGGAACAGGTTGGAATAAACCTGCTTGATAACATCTGTTTGCAGTACTGTGTGTTTCTGGGTCAGCTGGGATCAGTAAATGACTTCTTTCTTTCGTTGTAAAACTGTTAAAAGATTCCTGTAAAGAAATCCCATGTCATGTTTTCTCTGTGATTCAATAAATACAGAGCAAAGTCCTTTGTTAGGGACAGACTGACACACACACACACACACACACACACAAACACACACACACAGATGCACAGGTTCAGGCACACAGCAGACACAGGTGGAGATGGAATCATCAAACACACCACAACACTGAGGCACCAGGCACAGCACACACAGCAAACAGATCACAGCTGGGTCCCTAGCCGCAGACACAGACAGATGGAAGGCATGGGGGAGAAGTTGAGTTTGGGCCCTTTTTTGGTCAAATTAATACAAGAGTCAGTTGCTTTGCTTTCACCCCTTAATGTGGGACATTTTGGTGCCCTCTGTGGCTATCTTTAATGTGTTAATCAACGCAGTTTTTCTGTCCTTATTAAGTCAAGAACCCTCTCTTTTTCTCTGGAAGGAAGCTCTACCCCCCCTGGGCTTGTGCTTTGGGGTGGTTACTGAGTAGATCAAGGGCAGCTTGAACACAAGCACTGTGGCAGGGTGGCGACTGGTCTGATTGCAAGCTACCTATTAAGTAGCCAGTGGAGACATAGCATATGCATGGTGGCTCTGAATACTGCGCAGTGAGGTAACAGATACAGCGACTTGAGCCAGGTTTGTTCCACGATGCAAAGGTGGCTTAACCGCAGAAAACCTGTTACCGTGCAGTTCAGGATACTGATGGACCACAGGAGAAAACCTGTGTCAAAGGGTTTGGGATACTTCACATAAAATTTAGTGTCTAATTATTATCTTTAACTCAGAAGAAAGGATTCTTTTAAAATGTTTTTGAAGCTTCATAAATAGCAAGCACTCATGCAAAGCTTGGACTTGAAGACATTCAGATGACTCCACAGACATTGCCAATACAACAGACATACTACCCTTCCTGAGACAGTCCAGCATTGTTGTCCAATCCCAACTACAACATGAGGAAAAAGAACAACATCCAAATACATCCAAAGAACAAGAATGAAACATGTCCGTAGTTAGAGAGGGTGCTGATAATTTCTGAAGTGAATCCAATGGCGTCCACTGAAAAGCTCTTAGGCACATTAAGGCGTTAGCAATGTTACCATATCCAATAGTAATTTACATGCACACAAAAGTTCTTTGCCGTCCACTGTGGCCGAATTGGCATTTTTACTAGACTCAACACCTTAAGACAAGAAAAATGAAACAGGATACAATATGCAAAGTAGGTTTGGGGGGGGGGCAGTGGAAGGCTATGATCCCTGAAAAAGTGAAAACAAAAGAAGTAAGCCCCGACCCTCCCACCTACCACCCGCCTGGAGGAACTTTCTGAAATACATCATGAAGAGCGGGGCCATCTCCCGGCTGTACTGTGGGGTTAAGGAGACACGCAAGAAGGATTTGTCTAGCTACTGCACTGCGCCTATATACACCACAGCCCTGAGGCCATGCAGATAGCACCAAAGACCGAAGCCAACCACTTCCAGGCGGTTTCGGACTGAACAAGACACACCTGAGTCCTGACCCTTAGGTAGACTGTGTAGATCTAGCCCTACATTACTAGCCCAGAGAAGAGTTGACATTAGGCCCATCCTGATAGAAAGCCAGGCTTAAAAGAATCAACCAGGGAGGTCACCAGAGGCCCACAAGCAGCGTAGCCCACTATAGAATGGTAGCCATGACAGTGTGAAAGTATGTGGTAGACAGATGGGAAAGAAGAAAAGCAGAACAGTTTGAGCATTATGAAAAGAGGTGGAACTGAAGGCACAAGGTGGAGAAAACTAGCCTGTTGTGAGTAGCCAGCCCTACCACCTGAGGCCATGGCAAAACTCCAGCCCATGCTGCCACTGAGGGCCATGTCTGGGTCTGTGGCCATGCAGCAGCTAGGGTCTGTGTCGATGTCCTTGGCTCATATCACCACTAAAGTCCCTAGTTTGGGCTCCTGCCTAGGACCATATAGATGTCCAAGGGCTGTACAGATCTGGCCCTGCTCCTCACTGGCTGCAGCATTCTGGAGAGCTAGCCTACCTCTTACCAGTTGCAGCACTGAGAAAGGCAGGCCTTGTACCTCACCTGAGCAACACAGTACATGTGTGTTTATACACATACTTTCTTTTAATTCCTTGAACATATATATAAAAGATACTTTAGAGCCCTTGTTTACACCCTGATGGAAAAGGTACAGTGAGCCAGCCCTGAGAATGTAAGAGTGGGAGAGCTGGCCCAGCCCCTCACTGGCTACAGCACTCAGGATGGTGGACCCTACACCTTGCCTGGGCAGCACAGTAGAGCTGGCTCTGGTGGCATGGGTGCAGGTGAGCTGGCCCTGAGGGCATAAAGGCAGAGGTGCATAATGTGAAACTTACAAAGAATCAATGAAAAGTTAAAAAAAACAACCATCCAATATACAAGTAACTAAATCACCTACAAGACAAACCCCACATCTACAAGAACAGAAAAACCCAGAACTCAACATGAATTCTCATTGCATAGAATTCAATAACAACTTTTATAAATACCCGGAGGCAAGAAAACATTACACAAGGCCAAGGGATGGGTAGGAGAGAAAATACCAAAGAAAGCTGTAAAGCATCTTTTATACACATGTTCAGTGACTTAAAAGAAAGTCCTGGTGGCAGGTGTACTTTTTTTTTCATTTTTTTATTATTGTTATTATTAATTACACTTTATTCATTTTGTATCCCCCTATAATCCCCTCCCTCCTCCCCTCCCAATCCCAACCTTCCTCCCCTTTCTGCATGCATGCCCCTCCCCAAGTCCACTGATAGGGGAGGTCCTCCTCTCCTTCCTTCTGATCTTAGTCTATCAGATCACATCAGGAGTGGCTGCATTGTCTTCTTCTGTGGCCTGGTAAGGCTGTTCCCCCCTCAGGGGGAGGTGATCAAAGATCAGGCCAATCAGATTGTGTCAGAGGCAGTCCCTCTTCCCATTACTATGTAACCCACTTGGACACTGAACTGGCAGGTGGACTTTTGCAAATAGTTAGCTTCCCTCACATAAGCACAGTGATAAGAGAAATGTGCATAAATAAAAGCATAAGCAGGGGCCAGAGAGATGATCCCGTGATGAAAGCATTTGCTGCTCCTGCAGAGGACAAGAGTTTGGTTTCCAGTAACCCCAGAGGCTCCAACAGCTCATCTGGCCTCCACAAGTGCTTACACTCACATACACATACCCCACACACAGACACATGTACTCCTACACACAATTATAAGTAATAAAATACTTGGGTATGGTGGCACACACCTTCAATCCCAGCACTCAAGAAGCAGGCAGATCTCTGTGGGTTCAAAGGCAGCCTGGTTCCAGGGCACTCAAGGGTTTGATATTGAGGCCTCATCTCAACAAAAGAAAATATCTAAAATATACAAACACGACAAGGCAAATTCTATAGGAAGTGGGAACTGTCTTAAGGAAGTTCATGCACATCAGGGCTCCTTTTTGAACGTCACATTTTAAGAAACTAGAAAAACAGGACTAAATTTAGTAGCAGGATAAACCTACTCAAGATAAAAGTGGGAGACTGTGAAGTAGAGGGCAAAAGATTAAAAAAGATGGATAAAAAAGCTGGTTTCTTAAAAGTATAAATAAAACTAATACATTTTAAAACAAACTGATCAATAACAAAGAGTTAACATAGGAGAATTAGCGATGAAACAATAGGGCATTATCACAGACCTACGACACTAAAATGTAAGTAGGGAACATATTATGAAAACTACTGTGCCAACTAATCTAACAATCACATACAATTCTCACAGAGTACCAATTTCAATGCCTTTACTGGAAATCACTAGCACATGTTTAGGGAAGAGGTCAGTGTTAGTCTTTTAGAAAATAGAGTAAGACGCAGCCATTCCCAAATGAGTGAGGATTGCTTGAATATTAAGATTAAACAAAGACATTACAAGAAAAAAGTCTATGGATAAAATCTTCCACATTTTGACATGCTGAAATCCTTACCAAAATATTAATAAATCTAATCCATGGAGAATACATATAAGACATGTGACCAGGTGAGCTTGTTTTAGGAATTCAAGGATGGCTTTGCATTCAAACTCAGTTACCATAATTCTCCTTATTAACAGACTAAAACAAATTTCCTATCATTTTCCATACAGGAATTTCTTCAAAGTGGTAGTTGTCTTCTACAAAATATTTTATGGTTGATATCATATTCAGTAGTAAAAAATTCTTAGAGATTGCAAACATGACACTTTCAACATGCTATGCAATAAGATGGAAAAAGCCTTGGGCATGTGAGAAATCTAAGAATTGATTACAAAGGTGAAGGTGAGAGGAAATTTGGGGGTAATTGAAGAAGGCTGTATTTTGATTGTGGCAGAAATTAAATGGACACACACAAACCGCCTACAATTAAAACAAATTTTATCTTATTGCTTATAAAATTTTGTTTCAATAAAGTTGATGTTTCAAAAATCAAAAGACTCCTTGTGGGGAGAGGCTCCACTATATCAGCAAAAACTCACCAGAAAAATACAAAGAACTCAGCTGTAAACAGCCCGCCCTACCTCCGTCATTGCAGAAAATCTAGAAATTAACTGAAAAATGCACAGGATTCTTACAGAGAAAATATAAATAAGAGAAGACTCAAATAAAAAGAGTCATAGAACATCTTCAGGAGTATATTGACATCAAAAACCTCAATATTAATTATTCAAATTATATTCAAAACCAATAAAATTTTATTTAAGATTTTAATAGAAAGTCTATACAAATAGCAACAACAAAAGAAAGAACAAAGAAAAAAAACTTTGGCCTGGTATTTAGACATTCTTCAGAACATGGCCACATAGATAGGGGACACCGGTGTGAAGAAAGGTAGAAAAATGAAGAAAGGAACTCGGAAAGAATTTCTGTCATGACCAATGGAAAGGAAGCACTAGAGTCAGCAAAGCTGGAGAACTAGGCTATAAGAAGGTGATGCTAACTGGCAGCTTTAATGAAGATCAATGAACTTGTGGCTCTAATTCAAAACACAGCCAAAAACAACTTCTAAAAAGCCCTGTGAAAGAAAAATGTTAGGCAGCCCCAATAGAAGCATGTGTAAAAGTAGCATAATTTTGACCTTAGGGAGGTAAGTACTTAGTAAGGCACTTAGAACATAAATCATAGGACCAAAAATAAAAAAATGGTAAACTTGTTTACATCAAAATTAAAATCTGCTGAAACACATCCACTAGAGCAATCTCAATAAATGGCAGATTGGAAGCTGATAATGAGCATTGTCCAGCTCAACAAAGAAATGGGCTCTAGAATATAAGATCCTGCAAAGCAGTAGGGAGAATACCAGAAGTCCAATGGGAGAATGCACATCCCCAGAAAGAGAACTCGAAGTGTCATGGCTGTGTGGGAAATGTTGTAGGAGGATTTTTTATTATCTATTTTACTGGGTTCTTATATCTTTATCTCCCTTCCAACCCTTATTCCAACCTTATCTCTTCCAACACCCCAACACTAAGTAGGAGAGAAAGAAGGGTAGAGCAGAAAGGGAATGTAGGCTGCTTTAGACTACTTCCTGCTGGTTAGGGATGTCAAGTTCCTTGGGGCATGGTTGAACTTCTTCTCATCAAACTACAACAACAGCCACAGGAGCAGAAGGGGGAGCAGCAGCCTCCTTCTTCAGAGAGATTTTGTTCCATCTCCAGAGTCCCCACAACTCAACCATCTGCAGCTGGCAAAGATCACGCTCCTGCCAGTGTGTAAGGCAAATCATAATCACCTGCTGTGACACAGCCTCTTATCCCACACCTGGGATTAAAACAAAATCAGAGTCACATAACACAACTCGGTTTTTTTAAGAAACCAAAATTCTCACTAAAAAATGTTGAGGCACATAGTTGATTTAAAAGACATGTATGAAAATGGCAACGGGATGCTGCTGCTACAATCTGGAAGTCAGAAAGTAAAGAGCAGGTGTTGGTGAGGATGCGGGTAACAGGAGCTCTGTGCCAGCCCTCAGCACTGCATACAATTCCAGACTTCCTACGCGTGGTGGTCAGCTCCAGCTGGTAGCTGGGTCCTTGAGGAAGAACCTCCTGCAGCCATTTCATGTGAGGTGGGCTCCCAGGATGGGCCCTGCAGAAGAGACCCTGGTGGTCTTCAGGCCCTGTAGTTTGTCCAGGTGAGATGGGGAGCATGCAGAACGCAGTGTGTCCACGTGGCGCTGCACAGATGCACAGGTCAGTCACGGGGTGTGTGAGGGCCCTGAACACCAATCTCCCTCCCGGTCTTCCAATGATGGAGAGCAGCAAGGGCCTTCAGCATGTTCGGGAAGCCTCTGTGGCCGCTCCCTGCCTCAGAAGGCCCATCCATGCTGTGGACAGGCCATGGCCTCTTAACTCTGGGGCTGAGTTATATAACCAGCCATTAGGAGGCATTTGCAGGGGCCCTTTGAGGTTTGACCTATTTATTTTTCACCAGGAGATTTTTTTTTTAAATTCTCTTTGTTAAGATTTCTCCTTCGCTCTGATTTTGACAACAACACAGAAGCCAGTGTGGACAGAATTTTGGGCATTCAGAGACACTGCAGTGCACCAAGTCAGTTCCTGACACTCCTCACCCTGAGGTCTCTCTAGAAGAGTCTCACTGAACCCCAAAGACAAAGACCAAGATTGCTCATCCAGTCCCCGGCCCTCCTCCTCAGGTCTCATCTTCTGGTCTCTTCAGGAGCCCAGGGCTCGATCCCAAGCAGAGGACTGACACCCAACATTTGACCTGGGTTTCATAGCCTCGAGACCTAGTCATACTTCTTAAACCCATTACTCCAAAAAGGATCTGTGGGTTTTCAGAGTGTTCATAGAAGAACATGTCAGAACAGACTTCCCCATGGGAAGAGAAACAGTGTTGTGTTGCCTGGCTGACCCGTGTCTGGGAATGTGTCCTTAGGAATGAAAACAGGGAGTGCCGGAGTAGGTTCTACCAGTCATCTCTACCTCAGTGACAATAGCGTTTTCACTTCATTCGTTTGCCCATATCAGAGAAATAAAATATGTATGCGTGTGCATGTGTACATGTGCACGATTGTGTGTGCGTCTGTGTGCATGCGTGCATGCTTGTGTGTGCGTCTG
>NW_026596125.1:15821179-15884608 GCF_907164565.1 Psammomys obesus
GTGCATGCTTGTGTGTGCGTCTGTGTGCATGCGTGCATGCTTGTGTGCGCATGTGCGTGTTACTGGGACACAGCTCGCACCTTGCACATGCTAGGCAAGGTCTCCTCACCGAGCCTCACCCTAACCCCTTTACACTGTTTGCTGGTTTGTTTGTTTGTTTGCCACCTGATCTCATGAAGCTCTGGCTGGTTTTGACCCCCTGGAGTGGGGGCCGGGACCTGAGGCTGACCTCACCCTGCAGATGTCCCTGCTTCCACCCACCAAGCCTGGGTTGCAGCACCACCCCGGGGCCTTCTTTGTTTCCGTTTTCATTTTGAGACGGACTCTTGCTACATACCCAGGCTGGCTTTGAACTCTGTCCTCAGTTCTTAGGCATTTCTTGAGATTGCAGTCTCTCTGCCTCAGCCCGGTGGATGCTTGGATTGCAGGTCCACACTGCCAGGTGTTGCTAATACTTTATTCTTGGTAATATGTATACTTTGGGGGGAGATCACCTTCTCTTTTTTCTCCCAAACTCAGTACCCTTCTCTGTGAAGAAGTTCCCTCCTCCGTCATCCTCCCTTTTTCCTCTCTCCTGCCTTTTCTTCCCTCCCCTTCCTCTTTCTTCTCTCTCCCCATTTTCTCCTCTCTCTCTCTCTCTTCCTTTTCTGTTTCTCTCTCCCCCCCCTTCATTTCAGCCACCTAAACATCTCAATCATCCCATGTCTGCAGATCCTTCCTGGTCTGATATTTTATACTAGGTGTGTCTGCTTCAACCATTCCCCTTAAAAATTAAACCCATCTGCCCTGAGCTGAAAACAGCCTCCCCTTTCCAGGGGCACCGGGACAATAAATATTGATGACTTGAGGCATGATTGGCTTTATGATGTTTGATGACAACTGGTATCGGTTACAGAACTTAATCATTTAATAAAAAAAAAATAAAAAGCCTAGCAGCGATGTTGCGTGTCAACAGACATTATTAAGTGTCAAAAGAAATCTGCATCTTCCTGAGCCAGAGGTCTGAAAAGTGTAAGGCTTGGGCAGGAGTCTGGCGGGGGAGTTTGGTCAGCTTTTATGCAAAGTTAGGACTTTATTTCTTTTTGTGTTCGCCATAATGGGTGCCAGTTGAGGCCCTCCTCTAGTTCCTGCCCAAAGCCCTTCCTCCTGCAACTCTCCTCTTCACTGTGACTTGAAAACTCAGCCTGGTCTTTCATCACCTCTGTGGGAGACAGCTGAGATGCCTTCAGCTGGACATCCTGAAAGGCACGGGAGCAGGGAGGCTTGTAAGGACGCTTGTGTCCCTCTTTATTTTTGTCATCAGTACAAAATGAGAGGTGTCTGGCTCTGAGGTTTAAAGTGAATAAACCAAGATCTGGTACAGGAGTCCAGGGCACTGCTATTTATTCTTGGATGTGTTAAATATAAGTAGCATTATTAAAGGGTGGCTGCCAGAATTTCTATTTAGAGTTTATTCAGTCATAAAAAGAAGAGTGGAAACCATTTACTGAGGATTTAAGTGTATTTATATGGTTTCTGGAACTAGGTTCAGGCTACCTAAGATACTTCCAGAGACTCGTTTGGGTATTTTTAGAAGGATCATAAATTCTTGCGGTCTTGAGGGTGGCTTAGGTAAAGCAAGCCCCTTAAGGCTTTTGTAATTAGAAAGGGTAACCTGGTTTCTTTAAGCTATTGACTGACCTGTCTCCCACCCCCCTGCAGCTTTGGCTGTGGGAGCGTCAGGCTCTTTTTTAAACCCAAGGAAGGTTATGGAAAAAGAGGCCATAACTGGAAAGATAACACGGGGACTCAGGCATTGATGAAACAAGGTTCCCCCTAAAGCTCCCACAGAGCCTTGTGCAGGCCACAGAGTGAGTGTGAAGACAGGGACAGCTGAGTTTTAGCTCTGGAGAAGCAGGGTGCCATGTAGCTGGAGGCTTTGAGGTAGTCACGTACTTTTGCTCTCTTGGAGCATTGATTCACTGTCTGGGAGGTGGAAATGCTACCAGTCACCTCTAAGGCCATTCATGGGAATATACACATAGTGTGTCTGTAGTTTGGTAAGCATGGGAAGTGCTGTATGATTTCATTCTGACAAATACCAGCACCAAGTGTGTGCCAGAAAGGCTGAGAGAGATGGGCTGGAGAGAAGTGACAGGGGAAAAGATGTTTTCTGACCCTGGTGATAGCAGTGGGCAGCTCCAAGGTCTCAGCAAAGGTGAGTGCAGGAAGAGGAGAGGCAGGAGTTGCAGAGGGGGTGTGTACGCAAGAGCAAAAGGGTCCACAGATTGTCCCAGATTTGAAGGATGGCAAGCACCGACCCTGAGGAGTTGGACTGTTGCCCTTCTTTTGTTAGTCAGCCAAGGCCATTGAAGACACAAACAGTGCTGAAGGGGAGGAGTGAGGCTTAACCCAGAATGACGCAGAGAATGCTGGGTATGAGACCCAGGGTGCAAGAGCCAGGGTGAGGAGGCTGTGGAGGAAAATGCAAGTCTGTCTGGATCTTTCCAGATCTTTTTATGTTTGTTTAGTTTTGTTTGCCTTGCTAGGGTTGTTATAAGACAGGATTGCTTGGTGCCTGGAAGGTGCTGTCTGGTGGGCCCTTCTGGGGAACCACGGGAGGCTGGAGAGCTGGCAGGAATCTCTCAAAGATACTTTCCTGGTGACATGGCCAGCAAATCCTTCCCTCGGCCAAACCAGAAATACCTCTGCCCTTGAGGTATTTGGCAACGTGGTAATAGATCTTCAAAGGAGAAATGGCTGTAAAGTTCACTACATCAGGGTGTGTGTGTGAGTGTGTGTGTGAGAGAGAGAGAGTACAGACATGTATGCGTCCACATTTACTAAGAACAAGTGCAAACAGGTGAAGGGTGGAAATAATGAAGGGTTCTTCCCCAGTGACCACCATCACATTAAAAATCAAGCCCACTACCTCTAGTTTCCCTCTTTTTGGATTTTGTTCCTGTTAGTGAGGTAGGCAAGCTGGAATTTTACTCCAAGAATTCCAGGGAATCAACATATTTTCCTTTTCTAGGTGCACTACTGAAAATACTTCACTGCTTAAAGTAACCTCCATTTGTTCGGGGTGGATTGTTGGGGTTTTTTGTTTGTTTGTTTTGTTTTTCCTGTAATATACACATACAGTCTTTTAAGATATAGAAGACCAGCTCCTGGAAAAGAAAAAGAAGAAAAAACCCCACCACAACTCCTAGTTGTCAGAACCGGAATGCATATCAGTTATGCTGGGAGACAATGAAAACATCAAAAGCGCATGCAGACCATAAAAAATTCAAGTCCTCTGAAGCAATGTGGGACACGCTTGGTTGTGCTCCTCATTTGCATGTCAGTACCCACAATGCTCTGCAAGCTCCCAGATCTTTCTGAGCAGCCCTGGCATCTGAGCTCCGGGGAACAAAGCGAGAGGACCCCGTGCTTGTGGGGAGGCACGTTTGTGTCTGCGCTGGAGCTGTGGGGCTGGCGTGGGCACGGGAACCTCTCCCACTGCGGTGATTAGCAGGCAACCCTGGAGGGCTCAATCATAGGCTTGGAGAGCCGCGCCTGGCCTTTGTTTTGTTGTGCTGTTCTGGCCTTACTCTTATTACGGGTCCGAAGATGGCTGTGCCGAGAAGGCACACAGTGAGCAGAGGATGGCAGCCTTAGAAGAGCCACCTGGGTTGCTACAGCTGCTCGCCTAGAATTGGAGGCTGTGTGCAGCGGGTACTGTGTGACGGCATAGTCACACAGAGAGGTGGAGCTCGGTGTCCCCCCGTGGCTAGCAGGATATTGTTTCTCTCATCCTTGCTTCAGAGCTTACCTTTCCTGCTCACACATGGTACTTTCCCCTCTAGGACTGATTCCTCACAGAGCCCAGTAGGGCCATTGTCTCTTCTAGAGGGCCAAAGCCCAGAGGAGGCTTAGAGCTCAAGCCTCAACTCAGAGCTGGGGGGAAGAAAGGAGAATCCGGCCCTTACACAGCCTATAGCACCCTGCCTCACCCACCGTGTGGCCCATACTGCACTGGCCAAAGCTACCCTGAATGCCCCGCAGTGGCTGAGGACCATCATTCCTGTGGCTTTAGCATGGTCAACCATTCTGGAGCATTACTAAACACATACAAAAAAAAAAAAAAAAAAAAAAAAAAATACAATGATGATCTTTGAATCTGCAACCTGGAAGGTTTGGGTCTGGGTTTGTGCTTTGATTTTCCGGCCTCACTTGTCTCAATGCCAGCAAGGAGTTCCTAGGCCAGATTAATTTTTCAATAAGAAGGCAGGGTGAGCAAACTACATGAACATATCCATGGGCCGGCAGCCTACCTTCTGGAACACGGGCTTCGGAGGTAAGATGAAAAGAGCTCCTGTCCCCACCTCAGGAGCCACCCTGGAGCGCCAGCCGGCCAACAGCCAGGTTTGCTTTGTAAAAAGTGTCCAAACCCTTGCCAACGAATTTGCTGTTTGTTATTCATCCGTTTATTCTTGAGGCACCCGGCCTTGAACCTAGGCCCGTGTTCTTGTGTGACAAGCACCAATAAGCCTGATCCCCAACCCCTCTACCCCCAATTTAAAAGTTTTTGTAGATTTATTTTTAAAACATGGTTTTGTGACTCCTTCTGTTCCCCGGGGATATTGGTCCACTATGGCAAAGGGAGCAGAGGTGACAGGTTGTGGGGGCAGGGAAGGGGGGTTCTGACAGGCCACAAGTAGGACAGAATGACTTACTTCCTGAAGCAGTTTCAGGGAGACAGCTCAACTTTATTTGGGGTGAAAAAAGTGATTATATAGTTCTTGGGGGTTGGGGGAGGAGTTCCCAAGATAGTGTATACTATTGGCTAGGCTTAAGGTACCAGGAATGCTTTACATTCCTGGAATTCCATTCCAAGTCCTTATAAGGAGAAAGGTGGTTGCCTTTTGGCCATGGTCTATGTAGCCTCCCTCAAGGTCCCTCAGGGTAGGGGTCCTGCTTAATTAATACTCTTTCCAGGTGATTTCAGGCAGAGAAAGGGAGTCCTCCATTCTGGCTGAGCTCAGGAGAATATCCAGTCATGGTGGACCATGACCTCAAACAGCAGAGTCTTCCAACAGGGGATCATTAAGTTGCCCAGGCCTTGACCTTGCAATACCCCTGCCTCAGTAACTGAAGTACTTAGAATTATAGGATTGTACCAACAGGCCCAGCTACAGGCCAAAAATGAGGCTTGTATCTCTTTATAGGAAACACCAGCTAGGGCTGGAGGGACAGCAATTCCTTAAAGAGAAGCTACTTCCTCCTGGGCCCATCCTGGCTCTACCAATCCCAAAGGCCTGGGTCTTCCTCAGGGTTCGCTGGAGCAAGTGTGTTCCTGCCTAGCACTTGCAGGCTTGGCCTGCTCACTCCTGTCTACACTCACAGACTGACTCCTTGAACTCCAGCACTGTGATGGCCGATCGCTCAGTCTTGACAGCTCGTCCCTGTGGGGATAGCTCCAGGACCAAGATCTTTGCTCCAGCTTTCCCACCTCAATCCCAAAGTTAACAAAACTTTTACCTGCTCTAACCAGAAGCAAAGGGTCCTCTCTGGCCTCCCAACTCCTCCTAGTATTTGTGTTTCTTTTCTGTTTGATAATAAAAGGAATTTAGAGTGAGGGTGGTGGTGGATGGTTTAGACTTAAAAATTTATCCCCAGGTTGGTTGTATCTAATTTGGGTTGTAAGTGGTTTTGGGTGTCAACAAGGCACCACTTTTGGTCTGCCCAGCCCTTTCTATTGAACTTAGGTGGTGCTGGAAGCCCAGTTCCCCAAATAAAGTCTAATGTATTTGCAAACCTATCCCACAGGCATCTTGAAACCACAGCAGCAGTGTTTCAGGGAGAGAACTGGCAGGTGGACCCAAACTCCCAATGTAAACTCCACAGAAGAAACATACCAGTCAGTCCACCCCAGTGACGAAAATGCTTGGGTTTGGAATCATCTTTCCTCATGACCCAAGGAACAAATAATGATGCCACTAGACCAAGGGATAGGAAATAAAATCAGGAGGTTAGAAAAATAGAGAAAAAAAGAGAAAGGAGAGAAGTCAGTTTTTAAGATGACCCTCTTACCTCTAAAGTGGGGCTGGCTTCCTCAGCCACCCCCAGCAGAGCTGCTTGTCACCATGGGTTACACGAGGATATTAGCTCCTTTTTTTGATGCTGTGCTATGACAAAACAGCTAACACCCTCTGCCCCTCCCCCCCAAAAAAAAAGAAACTTAAAGAAGGGCAGTCCATCAAGTCGGGGAAGTGATGACAATGCAAGCCTGAGGCTACATCTACTCAGGAAGCCGACAGCCACGGATGCTGAGGCTCAGCTCTGCTTCTCCTGTGTTCTGTCTGTGAAGGGGTTCCCACATTCAGGGTAGGCCTTCCTGAGGCGTGTTTCCCTGGAGAGTCTAAATCCTTTCAAATTGACAGTGATGACTAGCCATCACTACCTGGTTGCCATAATGCTGCTGCTGCTGGTGGTGTTTAGCAGGGGCTCACTGTGTCCTAGCAACACAGCTCAGGGCCTTTCTACACCAGCGTCTTTCCTTCCTGAATGTCAAGAAAATGGACACATTCCACATGAGCAAGTATAAAGCCAGAGAGGGAAGGACTGCTCTCTCTTTAGGCCAAATGCATCATGGGCCACTGCCTGGGGCTTCTTCATCGGGAACCCCACAATGGGCTGGGCCTTGGGGCACACTCAATGCCTTTGGTGGCTCAGGCTTGACTAAGCTGAGGAAGCCACATCTCATGCAGTGTAGACAGCAGAGTCTGTGCTGAGAGAAAGAAACATGTGAACCTAATGCCAGTTCTTAGCCCCAAAGCACATGCTGCGAAAGGCACAGGCATTGTCAGTGACCAGAGTTGAGGCTGGTGGCTTCTTATGTTAGCTGTCAGTGTGGTCATTGCTTAGTTAGGCCAGTGAGGCAGGAGGTCCCCCCCTATGGACTCCCAGCACCCGCTGAGACACTGGACTTTGGGAGACAGCATGGGGCCAAGGCAGGCTCTTCACTCTAGCAGCTTACACATGCTGTCTTTCAGAGGCAGCTAGAAATGAGACCGAAGGCCAAATGGGGACTGAGCTCATGCTCACAGGAAACTCGGTCTGGAGCAGGGATCATGTGATCTCATCTTTCCATGTTCCCAGCTGGACCCACAAAGCTGGCCTGGTAGGAGTCAAGGTGAAGTGTAAAAATCATTAAGTGTCTGGATCACTGGTGCAGGTTTTTAGAAACTCTTTGGAGGACTCATGTGAATGGCAGAAAGGGAGTATGCACTGCATCTGTGGAGACTGGACGTGCAACCAGCGAGAAAGGGAGAGACCTCCAGACCAGCAGCTTCAATATCTAGAGCATGCAACCTGAGTTCTGGGTGTTAAGGATCCCATGTCAGCAGGACTTTTCTGCCTTTCTGCTCTTAGATCTTAAGTGCAGGAATTAACCCCAGGTTTGCTTTATGGGAGCAGGACAGCTGCTGGAACCCCATTGCTCACACCTACTTCCTAAGCAGGAAGTAGTGCAGGGAGAAGGGACCATCTTCCCAGAAGGCTCATTTGACTTCCACACATTTCACTGTCCATTTCTAATTTGAAAGGAGACTAGGAAGTACGTTCAATTTCCTGGGCATGTTCTCAATGTCAGTAAACATCTTGCTTCCATTGGTGAAGAGAAGGAAGGAACGAGTGAGTAAACAGGGCGGGCTGCCGTGAGGGCCCAGGCCTTCTGTACAGAACAGAAGAGGGAATGGAGTTCACAGCGGTAACCCCTGCCTGGACACACTCCCATCCCAAGAGGCCCTTAGCTCCAGGACTCTCCTTAGTGGACCCGATGATGTGGCAGAGATGATGCTTCCACGGTGCCTGTGGCACGTAATTAGTTCTCTCTATTCTGAGCCTGCTGCCAAGGGCCTGGTTAATTGTGCTGTCTTTTCCTTCGTTATTTTCAGCTGTTTAAAGTGCCTCTCAGACACTCAGCCTCTGGTTGGTAATGAAGCCTCTGGTGAAAGAGGGACCCTGACAGGTTTGTGGCCAGAACCTCTGGGCAGTGGCTGTCAGAGTCGCTGGGTTAGTTGGGCAGGTAGATGGGTGGAGGGGCTGAGAAACCTCAACCATTACTCAACACAAAATTTCCTGCCTCTCCCTGACTCAGGCTCTTACAGAATATATAATGACTTCAGCTAAGAAAAAGCTACTGTGTAAGTGAAGGGCCCATTTCTAGCCTGTGTTTGCTCAGCTTTCTTTGCCTTTTCCCTCCCATTCCAAAGCAAAGAGACACTATCAGTTTTCCCAAGATGGTAGCCCAGAAGCTAGCCAGGTGCTCTCAGATAAAGGGAGTTCTCTGGTCACAGCGCATAACACGGATCAGATAAGCTCCATGTCTCTGTACCCCAGGGAAGCCAGGGCTCGGAGGTGAAAGGCAGGACTGTGAAATGGACCCCCCCCTCCCAGGGCTCCTCCTAGCCATTTTCAAAGACTCACTGTCAGTGGAGGTCCCCTCTTGGTGCAACCACCAGGTGCTTCTGGGTGTGACAATGAGCAGCCTTTAGAAGGCAGGGTGGCTACTGAGAACCCTTGATTTCACTAACATCCCACTCTGCGGAACTAGTCACGGAGAAAGAATGCTTGTCTGTAATCATACTGGCAAAACTCACTACACCTTCCCCTCCAATCCCCTAGAGGGCGGTAGAGCACGGAACTACGTTTTCCGTGATTCTGGTTCTTTTCCCAAACGTGAGTAGGGCTCTGAGGTGTCAGTTTAATGATGGAGCTAATGTCACCTCATTTCTTTACAAAATCTGTCAGGGCTGGATTCTCCTTTCTCTTTCTTCTTCTCTCCTTCCTGCCTTCTTTCCTACATTCCTTCCTTTTTTTTTTTTAATCCCCCCCTTTTTTTTGAACTTGTATAATGTAGCCCTGGCTACCTTCAAACTCACTAGGTAGTCAAGAAGGACCTTCGACTACCTGCCGCCTGCTAAGCGTTGGGATTACAGGCATGTGCCACCATGCTCGGTTTCCGCACCCAGAGGTGGAACCTGGAGCACATTAGGCAAGTGCTCTACAAACCGTGCTACACCCAGCCCTCTCATGACGAGCACTGAGGAAGAACCCAAGGCTTTGTTCTTGCTGGGCAGGTGATCTACTACTGAGTACATCCCCAACCCTTCTCTGCGCACATTTTAGTGAGCACAGTTCTGTTCACATGCGTTGTACAGAATGTTGAATGTTTCATCTCGTAGCGTCACAGTGTCGCATGTTCCTCAGTATGCTGTAAGCAACAAAGACACCTGAATTCTGTACAGCTACAGCAGAATGTGATGCTCTCCCAGATGACTGGGTCAGGCAGAAGGCTAGTTCTCTACCAGGCCCTTCCAAAAGCAGGCTGGGAGAGGGGCTTTGACTTCCCTAAGACATGTGTTCACATCCTGGTCCTTTCTTCAGTTTTCATCACTTCCAAGTCAGGAGGAAAAGAGAGGGAAAATGAAAGACAACTTCCTCCTAAAAACCCAACCCGTAAGGGTCCATTTCACTTGTACTGATATCCCATTGAGAAAACTTTCCGGACTATTGTTATCTGAAAAAGAGGCTGGAATATATCATCTCTGATACAATAGTTATATGTCAGAAACTGGCTCTTCAAAATGATCAGTGTCAACATTTCCAGTTTACCAAGGCAATCTTTGAATTACTGTTAATACATAGAAATCCTAAACTCCTAAGTAATTCTTAAGCCAGCTCAATTATCTCCATGCTGTTTGTATACTACTGTAAATATCTAACAAAACCAGTCTAAGAAATAAGGTTTTATATTCAGAAAATTTACAAATAATTACAGTCTTCAGTAACTAAATGAAATTTGAAAAATACAAGTTGTCTTACTTAGGGTTCTGTTGCTGCAAAGAAACAATGACCAAAAAAACAAGTTGGGAAGAAAGGGTTTGTTTGGCTTACATTTTCACATTTCTGCTCATCATCAAAGGAAGTCAGGGCAGGCACCCAAACAGGGCAGGAACCTGGAGGCAGAAGCTACTGCAGAGGCTGTGGAGGGTGCCGCTTGCTGGCTTGATTCACATGGTTTGCTCAGCCTTCTTTCTTACAGAACCCAGAACCACCAGCCCAGGGATGGAACCACCCACAATGGGCAGGGCCCTCCCCCATCAATTACTAATTAAGAAAATGCCTCACAGCCAGATCTTATGGAGGCATCTTCTCAATTGAGGTTTCCTCCTTTCAGATAACTCTAGCTTATGTCAAGTTGACACACAAAACCAGCCAGTAAACAAAGTGAGTATCATTGGGCAATATTCAAGTAAATGATTCTCAGAGTTTCTAGCCAAGAGAAGCAAAGAATCACACCATGATTGCCAATTTGGAGCTGACTTGACTTCCCGTAATCAGTATTTCTGAGAGTACCAGTAACAGGATTTGAAAGACATGTGCACGTATATAAAGGTAATATTATTTTATTTGCAATAGTGACTGTTAATAAGCAGCAGTTGGAGTCACAGACAAAGACTTGGAAAACAGAATAACAGCCCCCAGCACCCCACTGGTGTTGAGGTCACGGCCAAGTCTTACTGTGTCTCCTAGTCTGCTCCTACAACTGTCACACTAACCCTGTCCACACTGCCATAGCTTTCATCTTATTTGTCCTTAAGGCCTTTGAATCAGTGATACATCGATGTCGATGGTTGTTCTGATTTGCTTTTTTGCTCTTGTCATGATAAACACCATGACCAAAGCGAAGTGCTGAGGAATGATTTTATTCCAGCTTGCAGATAAGAGTGCATCATTGTGAAAGTCCTGCAGGGACACAGACGAACACCACAGGGGAAGGGGGAAGGTTGCTTGCTGGCTCATGCTCGGCTAGTTTTTCACAGAGCTCAGGCCCACCTGCCCACGGAAGTACTGCCCACAGTGGGCCAGGCTCTCCACCCTCAACCATCAAGGTAAAGCTGCACACTGTAGGTCAGGCTGTCCTATAACTCAGCATACAGCCAGGGGACCTCAAGCTCACAGAAATCTCCTGCCGCAGCTTCCCGAGTGCTGGAGTTCTTAGCGTAAGCCATGGTTTCCAGCCTCGAGTTCTGTGTTCCATGTTGTGTACTATTTTTACTTCTGTTCACTCTTAAAATAAGCAAACAAAAACGAAACTTATATAATAAGAGCATTCAACATGAAGTCAGCACTCTCAACAGATTTTTAAGTGCATAGTATAGTTACTGATTTGTTGAACCCAGGGCTGTGCACATTACACACTGCCCTGCCACTGAGCTCTAGGCAGGCACTCCACCACTGAGCCCTCTAGAAGTTCTTCAGTTCTCATAACTGAACCTGTATCCCCCTGATTCCCATTCTCCCCTCTCCCAGCTCTGAAAACCACAATTCCATCCTTTGCTTCTCTGAATGTGGATACCCCTGTAGATTTTTCAGAGAGCATATGTCCTTAGTAAGCTTGACAGTTTGGTCCTCCAAAAGGGGGCTCTGCAGAGGAATTCTCTCCAGCCTAGGTCACCCTGGCAGCTGCAGAAGCTTGGGGCATTTCAGAGTAGTGGCATCTCCAGGACCTAACAATAGATTTTCACATTTCCCCATCACAGGATTTCCTTAAGGAATGTTAGAATGGAGCTGTAGGCCTTGGTCTCTGGTAGGATGGAGGAATCTGTTATTATTTTAAAGTTTCCCAGAATCCTATGCTCAGACAAATATCTGGCTAACTCTGAGCCAACCCCTTTGCCTTTACTAAATTCTCCCATGATTCCATAACTCACTCTCCAAGCTCTTAAGCCCCACGGTTTCCTGGTTTACTCTCCCCCACGATTCCCCCCAACACACTTTTAAATGTCCACTTGCTATGCTGGCTGGAAGGCACACTGAATGTGTGCTAATACCTGAAGCAATGGCTACTCTCCAAGAAGGAAATGATTTCCCACTGGTCAGCCAGCTGGGGAAGCTGGACCTTGTGCACTGAGTTCGTGGGCTCAAGAGAGCGCTGGCCTGGGAGGGTGTCAGTGTTTCCAAGTCAGCGCCCAAGGCTCAGCAGTGGGCAGAAGAGCCATTGATTTTTCCCGTAATAATAACTCAAATGTGTTTGTTCAGTACCTTTCAGAAGCAGAGCTTTGTCTGATTATATTTTTGTTTTGGTTTTAGTTTTTTCTGTTTCTTCTGAGTGGAAAAAGCTAGACAGACTAAAGCAAAGCCTTCGGTGTTTTTTGTTCAGTGGCTCCTGGGGTCGAGTCATCCAATCCTTCAGTCAGATACATTGATTTTCAACACATTTTTAATGAGTGCCTACTGTGTGTTGCTGTAGGCAAGGGGTCTGTGAGAGAAGTCCAGCGCAGTGATGTCTGGGAGGGCAGCCTGGTTTCTGAAGTCCATGGTCCTTCCCAAAGGGGTCTCTGAGTCCTCCAATCCTGGACCACAGTATTGAAAGGAAATGGACCAACTGTTCAGTTACCCATGCTTGCTCTCTGGCCTGGTGCCTCAGTTCCTCTTCCTAGCCCCTGCCTTATTCCCTATGAGCAAGTTTTCCCCTCTTATTTAAGTGACAGCCTGGCGACATGATGCTGAATGATGTGTGTTTGCTGGCCCAGTCCATTAGTTCACAGCCAGAGCAGGCAAAACCAAAAAACCCCTTGCTCATCTTGGGGAGATATAAGGCGTATTTATTCACCTCTGAGAGGACACAGACAGTACAGTGCAGTGAAAGAAGCTTATGGCACAGTGACTCGGTGCGGCTGCATCGTGGCAGAGCAATGAAAAAATGACTCTGAGAGTTGTGTCGCTGAAGTCTGAACCCCAACGTTTCACCTCTCACATATGCTAGTACCCACCCTGCAAAGTTCACATGTAGGTGAGGCGGAATTACACCCACCTTTGTGAGTGGGGCCAGAGGACGGTCAGATGGCCCCTCTTTACAGGGTAGGAGGAGGATCTCTCACAGACAATCACCGACACTCCAATTTTAAGGCAGCTATCAACAGAGCTCCAGTATATAACACATGACAGATAAGGACATGGAGAATCAAGAGACCATTTCTCTAGGCTTTGAAGCCATGATGTGGACTTCAAGAGTCAGTACTCCCGTCCTAGGCCATGGCCTCAACAGTAGAATTAACTGTGCTCTTAAACGGGCATCTTGAGCACCCCCCCCCCCATTCCTGGTCATTAACAACCAAATGTCCTTCCATCACACTATATCTGGTTAGGAAGCAGTACATATATATTTCAAAGGACTGGCTTTAAAACAAACAAACAAGAAACCCAGAACCACTAAGTCACGCCTAAAAGATTACATCTCAAAATACCATCCCTGTATCATCAGTGACCACAGCACCTAGCCCCACCCCTGAAATACCAGCCCAGAGTCTCCAGAGTTTGACTCAGGAAGAGGGTTTTCATTCTGTGTCCAGGGGCAGAGACTCACTTCACGTTCAGGTTGTTTTATTAGAATTAAATTCCCTGGTGCTGTGCCAGACATTTGGGAACATAACACAGAATCTTTAGCCTTCCCTCGGGGATTTGTGCAAAGCTTTAAGGGGCTGTCCATATGTCCACATCCTACCCTGGACTTGGGCAGCACTAGAGTGTGGACCTATCAGCAAGTGTTGTATTAGTGAAAGGCTGAAGAGCTAAAGCGTTTTCCATCTATCAGAACTAATTTAGAATCCTGGTGTTGGAGGGAACCCAGAAACCGCGTTTCCAGGACGCTCCCCTCTTTTGGGTGCATGGAAAATCCTTCAACACTAACTTTGCCAACTGTAACCATGCCAGCAGGCCCACTACCCTGCGTTAGAGCTACATCTGGCTCTCTAAGCACAGCCCAAACTATATTTTGAGAGACTCTGATAAGAACATTACTTAGGTTCCTTCTCTCATCCCTAAGTCTCAAGGCTAGTGAGATGATTGTCAAGAAGATTCCCCAACATGGAAGTCCCTTCTCCACTGGGAAGGTAGCAGAAGCAGGGGACCTGCGGACACAGGTCCGACTATTGAAGATGTTGTCAAAGTTAATTGGCAGACGGAGAAGTCAGCCTAGACAACATAACTGTAGGCTTCCTAGTTCTGTGACTTCATTTAAGAAAAATAGAGGAATAGGCATTTGTCATTCTCCTTGTGGTATTCTAAGAACTTCATATTTCATCAGGAGATGCCTGATACCTGCAGGTCCCAGACATGTTTGAGAAGTGACCCAAATTACTATGTACTAAGTCTGGTTCCATGTTCCTCAGAGAAGCCCAAATGTTAGACACACATGAACGCTGGGCACGGGGAAAGGCCAAGGCCAGCTGTATGTGCCCTTCTGTTTGGCAGGTGACTTCTCTTTCACTTATTGTCAAGAAAAAATTTCCTTTTTAGGAAGAATATATTCTTATTATTGGAAATTTGACCACAATAGAGATGCAAGCTGCAAAGAAACTCCCATCATCCACGAGAGGCACCATTAACAGGTGAGTTTATGTGTTGCCAGTTTGGGTTTTGCTTTCTGTGTTGTTGTTTTCCCTGAATTACGATAATTGTTATAGGGCTGTGGACATGCCTCAACTGGCAGAGTGCTTATCCAACACACCGGAAGCTCCAGGTACCACCCCGGAGCCACAGAAGCCAGGCATGGTGGACCAACCCATCCCAGCACACAGTAAGTGAAGGTGAGAAAATGAGAAGTTCACGGTCATATTTATCTGCATAGCAAGTTTGAGGCCAGCCTGGAAAACATGATAGTGTATTCTAGATAAGCAAATGAGGCCAACCTTGACTGCAAGAACTGCATTTGTCTTTGCTAATCGTGGTGATTCTGGCTCCAGCATAGAAGATGCTCATAAATGTAGAGGAAGAACACAACCACAGCAATATGAGGTCTGTGGAGCCATGGGGGCTCACGGAACCCACCCTCAGATACACTGTGGTGCGCAACGAGGCAGGTCTGGTGGGCTAATTAATAGCAGAAACTGTCCTCATGCTGCTCATTTACCCTCAGCCCCGAGAGACCTGGCTTCCCTGTCACCTGTTGGAGCGTTTTCTCTGGCCAGTCGGGCATGTAGATATAGAACAGCCTAATGTAGGAGTGGTGATGGCTCCAAGCAGCCTTTCCCCAATGCAAACACGAGTTAGTAGATAATATCCCAGATCCTGTATATTTGAGAGTGACAGCTCTAAGGCCAGCTCTGTGTGGTCCTTCTGACAGTCTTTGAAACACTGTTCCATTACCCTCAGCATTAGCTCATTAGCGTATTCATCATTTTGGCTTCCCTCTCAGCCTTGCTTTTCACATTCCCCACTCTCTCACTGTACTTCCTGGGATCACCTCCCAGAAAAACTGTCTGCACCACATCCTTCTCCCAGCTTCTAGAGGAACCCAGCCAAACCATCCCCTCCAATGGGCTCAGAAGCAGAATTAAATCAGATGAAGTCTTCAAGACCCAGGGTTCACATTGATTGGCAAGTAACTTCCACACAGGGGTTTCTCAGGGCTCCTTTGCCAGCCCTTGATTTGACTCTTGGAATCTGAACCCTGAACCAAACACTTAGGAAGAAGGAAAAGAAGCCGTAGCCCCAACCCGCTGGGTCAGCTCTGCAGCATCTGTAAGGAGCTTCGTTTGAGTTTGCTCTTTTGTTGTTCTGGTCTCTGTTGTTTGCGTGGCTGGCTTTCTTCTGTGCTCCTGGACAGCGGCCAGTGTTTCAAGATCTTTTTTTCTCTTTTGTCTCTACAAATGGAAAGGGAACAGGAACTGAACACAGCAAAGAAAAGAACCTGGGAGGACAAGCAAGCGAGAGACACCGCTTTGGAATATTCCAGCCCTAGGTCTTCTTAACAATCGGAGCTTAGTACTTTCAAGAAAATGAAAAGGGACAGCCAGCGGTGGAGACAGGTTTTTGTCATTATGAGACCTTTGCTATTGCGAGGGCCACGTATAGCTGTGCTACAGAACAGAGCTGCACTGGGGGATTGTCATGGTGGCCTAGAAAGCACCTGTCCCTGGGGAATCCCAGGAATGAAGCTTCTTCCTGGCCTCCCTGAGGAGGTGCTGCCAGCACAGAGCAAAAAGGCTGAGAATAATTTTCTGAAGTTGGAAGATAGGCACACCATTCACTCTGCTGAGGCTTGCCTGGACATTCCCAGAAAGCATGGGCTGGGCTGGGAGACAGGAACTTGCACACCCCCACTTGTGGAGTGAACCCAGCCAACTGAGTCTCTGCTGCCTGCCCCCTCCCTGGAGCATAGCCCAGCTCCCTTTACAGAAGGGAGCTTTTTGGTCTCTCTACCTTTTTGTCTGGAAATGGGACGAACTTCTGGCCTTCTTGGCTTGGTAGCTCTTTGATCTCACCTCATGAGTTGATCATGGACCCAGAAGAACAGAATATATTCATCACAGTGGTATTTCCATGTAGCTGGGAATATTTATGTGTTATTACTGCTTAAATAAATAAAAGCAGAACAACTTCAGTAGCCATGAGTTCAGTGACCTTGGACTAAATTCTTTAAGCTCCCTAGCCTCAGTGTCTGCCTTGTAAGATAGGAGTCTGTAGACACCCATAGGCTCCAGTGAGGGAGTAAATGAAACACACAGAGGGAAAGCTCATAGCCAGCAGCTAGCCCTCTCTGTATTTGAGGCCCTTTGCTCTGTGGGAGAACAGAAGGCACAGAGCTAGCCCAGCTGCACAGGTGAAATGGCCCCCTCCCCACATAGGCTCATGTGTTTAACACTGAATCTCCAGCAGGTGGTGCTGTTTTGGAAGGTGGTGGAGCATTCAGGAGATAGAGCCTTGCTGAAGCAAGTGAGTCTCTAGGGGATGGAATTTGATAGTTTATAGCTCAGTCCATTTCCTGTCCGCTCTCTGATTCATGGTCCATCCAGAGTGAGTGAGGGGCTCCCGCTGTGGAGCCTGCGACTTTGGAGCTCCTGCCACTGTGCCCTTTCTTCCACCATGGACTGTATCCCTTTGAACTGTAAGCCAGAATATCCCACCCACCCACCCCCACTGCCTCCGCTTAAGTCTCTTCTTGTTAGGTATTTTGGGTACAGCAACAAGAAAAGCATTTGATTCGAGGGTAAAGTGAGGGAGCAGCCTCCGAGGCACCTGGGTAGATGCCGCACTCTCAAGTTTCCAGATCAACTTTCAGATGACCTTGGAGGAAGAGCTGTTTCCCCTGCCTCTAGCTGAGTGCTCCCACCACAGGGAAAACATGCCCACCCTCTGTCCCCCAGGGTGGGTTGTGAAGGTTAATGAATTGGAATTTGTGAAGTGCTTTGAGATCCGTGGATGAAAGGCCCTATGAAGTCAAAAGCGTTTGGATGATTATTAAATTGCCTTGCCTGAGGTCAGACAGCGCAGGACGAGGGGAGCCAGAAGGGGAAGACACTCTCTCTTCCTTGCATTCCCCTGCCAGAATAACTAAGACAGTAACCTGTGCTTGTTACGATGAGCTGTCCCTTGGTGGGCGGATGTCCTCAGGCCTCACATCCATCTCCTTTATTCACAGAACTCTGGGTAGGACCATCTCCACATCTCACCAACTCTGCTCCAGAATGCGGAGCAGCTTCCCCAGTCTTGGGGGACACCTCTGGTTCACAGGGCTGTGAGGAGCCCAAGGAACCTGGTGAAAGACAGACACTCAACTTAACCGTCACATTCTGCTTGGAAACAAGAGGCAACCATTATAAGGCAGCTAGACACTAAGCAAAGGAGATGCTCAGCTCTGGCTGAATTGGGGGGTGGGGGAGACTGGGTTCTGCCTCCTCTGGGTCTTTCCTGTACCCCATTTTCGGGCAGATCCAGAATTTGTTTTACAAACATCCCTTCAGCTCTTTTGTTTCTTCCTTCCCCCACTTTGGCTGTTGTATAGATAGCTCATTGCAATTCAGACACCTGTCACTTTGGAATGTCAGTGTGGCTGTTGCCAGCTGATTAGTTAAGATGAAGAAAAAAAAATACAGCACCATATAAATAAAAAATTACAGACTGTCACATTGTTTCAAAAGAGCCCACCTTGCCATACCACATCTCAGCAAAGTGGCCTCCCTTCTGTTCCAAGCTAAAGCGAACATTTATAATGTCTTGTTTTTAGTGATTAAGTGGTTAATGATTTAATGAACTAAAAGGAAAAAAAAAAAACCTCATTTGTTGCTTCCCTTGGACTTGGAAAAAAACCTCAAAGAGCTGATTTTCTGTGTACCTCAGTCCAATATTGCTACCTGCTGGGATACGAACACAGTCTCTAAATAAATTGCTAGTGGCCTTAGGCGGGTGGAAGAGCCTCTCTTTGATCCTGCTGGAACGGATGAAGTCAAATGTTCAATCAATCAATCACATTCATAACTTGGAGCTACTATCGGGCTGACAACAGCCTATTATTTATTTTTAAAATCATATATTTCATTATTGTAAAACACACAGGCTCTCACGAGGGGAAGAGACTAAATTATTGATAGGCTGTATAGATGACGGAGTTTGTTGTTTCTGACACGCTTGTCACTAACTATTGTCAGGAGGAATTTACTAAGGTGTAGAGTCAAGAAAGTTAGCCAGGAACGTGTGTCATGCTAAAGCAGAGATACAAAGAGGAAACTCTAATGGCCTCTCTCTCTTACTGAATTCTTGTAGGCAAAAGGCAGCTGAAGGCAGAACAGGTTTCTATTGCAAAGCGAGACTTAAAAAGGCCCCCATTTGATTGCTATGGCACAGGAGATTTGGTTCTCAAAATAGCTGTGTGTTTGGGAAATGAATTTTTGCTGGTGTCTGTACATTCCTGGAAGTAGCAATTGAGACTCCCTAGAACTCCCTTATGGAGCTGGGCCAGGCATATTTATTCAATATTGTGTGCTGGGGTAGGGAGTGTGCAAACAGCAGCTGAAGAGTGGGGCACAGAGGAGCTCAGCTATCGGTTCCCCTTGCTCTTGAGGATGGGAGAGGAAGGGAGGGAGCTTCTGCTGCAGCCTGCCATGATCCCTGAGCTGCAGGACATTGAGGGTGTGTGTGTGTGTGTGTGTGTGTGTGTGTGCGCGCGCGTGCGTTCTCTCTTCTACTCTTTAGGTTCTAGAAACTGAACTTGGGTAGGTGGGCTTGTTGGCAAGTGTCTTCACCTCTGAGCCACCTCACTGGCCATGCAAATGAGCTTTTGTGCCTGGCTTTGGAGAAGAAAGGACATTTAGGAGAATGTTGACCAACCACCCTTCCCCAAGTAGTGGGGCCCAAACCGAGGGGCTCATGCAGGCATTCTACCACCAACCTTAACCCTCAGCTCCTAGTCTCTCCCTTCTGTAATACCTATTTTTTGTTTTCTGGATCACTAGATGATGATGCCCTGGTGAGCTAAGATCTTGACTCTGTACATCCCTCCCCTACTCCGACCTGAATAGCATGGTTTGAAGTGCAGATTCCCCCAGACTGATACCCAGCCCCCATCCATACCAGGGAGAAAAGGTCATTGCAGACATATGCTAAAGAAAGTGCCTCTCACACTGAGGGGAAGGAGAGGTTTTAAAGAACTTGAGTCTTCATTCACATACATCGACCTCAGCAGGACAAATACTTGAACAAAACAGCTGTGAAACTAGACTTCCTAACCCTGACCCCACTCCCAGTACCCCACAGCATATAATGAAAGTGAAATCAAAGCTCTTTGGAGGTCTGTGTGGGGTTTAGTTTGTACTCCTAAGTTGCTCTCCAAACACAGTGTGGCATCCCAGTTGCTGGGTGGACTGGGACAAGGCTGCAGGTGTGCCCTGGAAGCCAAGATTACTCAAGGTCAAGTGCCCTTTGGGATCAATCTATTCAATTCTTGGCTTCCGACTCCATAGATGAACAAAGCAGAAGGCAGAGGAATTTCAATCAGAGAGCCAGTCAGGGGCAGATTCAGGGAGGGGTCACTTAGGAACCAGATGACAGCCCCTCTTCTCTTAGGTCTCGAGGAAGCTTTTCAGAGCTGAAACCAGAGGGCAGGTGTCTCATTGCTCTGCCTTCCTATGATGCTAACATGGATTGGTTTAGTGCAGGAAACCCCAAGTAGAACCCAACCAGTAAGCCCTCTTATACACTTGGGTGTGCACAGGGCAGAGCCTGGTTAGAGCTGAGGATTTGTAATAGACATCTGCATCTGGGAGGAGAAGCGAACTCTGCCTTCTGGGGGTGGAGCCCTCCCCTGCAGCTTTTTAGTCGCTTCCTTTGTGCATACACAGTCGGCCATGGGTAGCCACTTCTGTCTGCCAGCTCCCGTGGCTAGATTGTCCTCTGGACCAAACCAAGGGCTCTGAGGGCTGTGCACTGAGCCTAGCCCCTGTCCTTTCTGGGAGCTTACGATCCAGTCAGTGTCAGAAAATTCTGCTAAGTTGGTTTAGAATCTTTAATCTTTGGTGTTGTTATCCCCACACCTTCAGCAGGAAGTTTTTCCCAACAGCTTAGCAAGACCCCTCTTGCCTTCAAAGGACTTTCCAAACCTAACTTTCTATTCATCGATTCCGGTGCACCTTGATCCTTAAACACTTAAACTTCCTCTTGGCTGTTCATCCCCAGTTGATGCTTTGAAAATGGTTCTTAGTTAAAAACTGAAATTCTTAGCCAGGCAGTGGTGGCACACGCCCTTAATCCCAGCACTTGGGAGGCAGAGGCAGACAGACCTCCGAGTTTGAGGCCAACCTGGTCTATAAAGCGAGTTCCAGGACATCTAAGGCTACACAGAGAAACCCTGTCTCAAGCAAACAAACAACAAATTGAGATATCTATCTATCTATCTATCTATCTATCTATCTATCTATCCATCCAGCATCTATCTATGTCAATATTTTTTAATTGACCGCTGCTCTGTAGCTATGGTTCCCTCTAATAGCCTATTCACTAGGCTATTAGCCAGTCAACTGCCATCTCCAATATTTAATATAAAACTCCATTCAGTGACCCTTGCTTTTAATCTATTTTGTAAACATTTTGCAGTCTGGGTTGACATATATAGGAATGGACTTGACCCAAACAATCAATGCACCTGAAAAAAAAATTCCTTAATATTTTCATGACTCAGTAGAATGAAATCTTCAGCAAGAGCGAAGGGGCCTGGCCTCCTGGCTAAGGTTTCGCATCCCTGTGGTTTTTCTGTCTCATAAATGGGAATGTTGATTCCTTTGCTCTCCAATCAGCTGAGGCCATGTCTGCAGGAATTTACCTCCATTCAATGAGTGAGAGGAGGAGATACACACAAGTGTGGAATACTGGTTGTATTCCGTGGCGGAGTTTCCAGCAGATGAGAGAACCTGCTGGCCTTTGGTATTGCATTGATAATTACCTGCAGAGGCTGACCGATGGATATAGACCTCGTGGGTCTTCAGGAAAGGGTGAGTGGAAGGGGCGGATGGGCTGCCCAGCAGTGACTGGCTTATTTGTTGCCATTTCAAGGAAAGCCTTCAAGAGAGGGAGCGTAAGCTACCGGATGCAGTTGCCGTCGCATAGATAGGAAGCATTTGTCCCTGCATCTTTCTCGTCCCCTTATGTGTTCTGGGTTGCAAGGTGTATTTCCCCACTAATGGCGCACTGGCAGCTGCTCTTTGGCAATATTCAGAAAGGTTGCAGCCATTTCCTGTGGGCGGTTCTTTTCTTTCGTAGATTGTTTGTAGCTCACATCAAGGAGGCATGAAGTACCTTCAAGGGGTTGTAGTTGGGGGAGGGGACTCATCTGTTGCCCCATCCCACCCTCCAGCCCCCGCCCCCTGCCAGCAAGACGAGACTCTGTTAAGTATGACTTTATTAATAGCCTAGCTCCCAGCCCTGGCTCCCTGGGGAGACTTCTGTGATTGGTCAGTTGTAGTTATAATGGGCACTAATTATACCTGGAAGCCAAGGATAACAGGCCCTCCTGACAAGGCCCTTGGTGATTCGGATTTGGGTAAACATGAAGAGCTAAAATGACTTCACCTTTTCAAAGGGACAAAGGAATTTCTTCTTGAAAAAAATGAGCAATTTAGGAAAACGGTTAAAAATGGAGAAAAAGAAATAACACAGAAATGCTCCTGGCTTTTTCCTGGTTAGGGGAAGAGATTGAAATTAACTCTACATGGACCACTGTGGTGTCAGGTAAGTACCATCCTCAACTTGTCCTGGACGGTGCTGGAAATGCTTGGACTTCACAGTGACTTCCCATATGTAACTCTTTTCTTTAGATCCCACATAAGCAGGGCAACCAAGAAACGGGCCCATAACTTCTTCCTCCATGGGACCCCTCTGCAGCTGTGACCCCTGACCCCAGACTGTGATGTGAACAGCTAACTTACTGCTTCTCTCTCAAGTATTTGCCACATGAGCTTCTCCACATGAGCTGCAGGAAGAACCTCCTGGAAGGGGTGTGCTGGAAGAATTGGCAATTCGCACAGAAGAGCTGACCCCAGTGGCTGGTCTATCCCAAGACTGAACTTCTCATTCATTTCCTCCCGAAAGAGTGGCTTAACTTCCTGGTGTCTCGGGGGCCACCAGGGAAGCAGATGGAATTGTCATTGCTGAGTAGCTGAATGTTCTATCCTGGCTACACTGAACAGGACCCCCACCCACGCCCAACCCTAGTCTAGAGTAGGTTTCTCACATACTCAAAGGGGTTCATGTCTGAGAAGCAAATGGTTTGGGGAGACAAGTTTATTTGGTTCAATGAGTTCAAAGCCCAAGTTCAGTGTTCTTAGACCGCATAGCCCCATAGGGTCTGACCCTATCATGTCAATAGCCTTGTTTATTACTCTTCCCTGTTAGCCATGCTCTGCAGAGTGGAATTGTACCACACTTCAGGCTGACCTGGTTCCTTCTCCAAGATGGTCCTGCCTCTTCACCTCTGTCTTGGCACTCTGCCTCTATTGTCTCAGCTACTCACCCCTTCCTTCAGGTCCTTTCACCAGTTCCCCCAAACACCCTGAGCTTCCTGTGTTACCTTTACTGGGATATGGCTCATCGTGTGGGCTGATATGCCCAGTGGTCTAAAACCTCAACGAGATGACTCTCCGTGTGAAAAAAGACAAGCTCAGTCTTTTTCAGCCACACTTCAGTGCAAGAATTCCCTCCTGCTGGGAGAACAGGAGGCCTCTTAGTGTCCTGTTGTCCAGTGGTGCTGACCTTGATGAGAACTCATGGTTGGGTCCCAAGAGGAAGAGATCTGGAGGCTGATGCACAAAAGAAGAAGCACGCTTCTCTCGAGTCGTTTCTAGAGCAGTTGAGGTCCATCTTCTCAGGCTGCTTCCGAGGACAGCTGCTGACTAATGACATGCAGCTCAGTGTGCTTGCCAAGCAAGCATGATGCCCTAGGTTCAGTTATCAGCACAATGACAGGTGCACACCTGGGATCAAAGCACCCCAGAGGTGGAGGCAGGAGGACCACAGGTCCAAAGTCATCCTTGGCTACATTGCAAGGTCCAGGCTAGCTTCAGCTGTTTCAGAAGAGCAGCAAGCAGAGGAGATGGGGCTGCCACATCCCTTCGCCCTCAGTAGCTCAGTGGAACCTTCAAAGCTCCCATGTCTACGCCGTTCCCAATTTGATCTGTTTCAGCAGAATTTTTTTTCCTAGACTTTTGGGCAAATATCAGTCGTCTCTCTAGATTCTAGTATATTAGTTACTTTTCTATTGCTCTGAGAAAACACCATGACCAAGGCAACTTATAGAAGAAAGAGTTGATTTGAGTTTACAGTTTTTATTCCTGAGGGATAAAAGCCCTTCATGGAGGGGAGGCATGGCAGCAGGCAGGACATCTGAAGCAGGAAGCTGGATAGCACATCATCACCAGCATGAAGTGAATGACGGGGAAGAGCTGGGGGCAGCAGACTGGAAGGAAGGGCGGGCTGCAAGGTCTCCAGTCTTCCTGTCACGACAAACTTCCACCAGCAAGGCTGCACCACCTAAAACTCCCCAAGCAGCATCAACCGAGAGTCAAGTGTTCAAACACCTGAGCCTATGGGGGCATTCTCATTCAAGATACTGCCCCTAGCTCACCATAGGAAAGAAATGCTGTTCTGGGGTTCAGTGGCTGAAGTGAACAGGCGGTTTCAACTCCTGCTGTTCTCTCAGCCGCTGAGCCTTGTGGCACCTCACAGCCTCCAGGCCTCCACCCAGGCTTGTGAGGCTGAGGTCCCAACGTCTTCTCCCCGTCTGCCCTTACCAAGTTCCCCTCAGTGGAGTACACATCCTCGCACCTTCGGTAACATGACTTGCTCTAGCTATGTGACAGAAACAGGAATGTGCTAGTTCTGAGCCTGTATTGTGAGAAGGATTGCTTTTAGTTTCTGACTGTTACCCTTAAGGTTCTGACCGTCACTGTGAGATGGGCATGCCCCAAAGAGTGAGGAATCCTAAAGATGCCTGAGCTGAAGGATACCACTTGAAGTACAGCCACCCAGCCAACCCCTAGTCTCACAAGTTAGAGAAGTGTGTGATTGCCACCATGATTATAACGCTTGTTACCTGGCATCATCACCGCAACAGCTGACCAGCACACTTCAGTCATTCTAATGACCCAACTTTCCAGTAGACAGTTGCAGTAACTTAGAGGTATGTATGAGAGCGAGACAAAAGACAAAAGCAGAGAGGAGGGGAGACCTAGGATGTCCCAATCATGCACTGATGCTGGAGATGTCATTATGACAATGAACTGGCTTTGCTTGTCTTTGTCCCATATTTCAAAAGAAAGTCTCTAAATTATTGATGGCTTTGGTGAACTCAGATGCTCTCTAATTAATGATGGAGGTTTTCCTGGATGAAGGCAAAAAAAAAAAAAAAGACGTCCCTGGAGTAAAAGCTTTCTTCATTGACTTTTATTTAATCATTGTCCTGTTTGAACAACAAGGCTTTGGGGGTGTCCTTACCATCAAACAGCGGGGTAACCTTCGGGGAAGAAGAAGGTGGGGTGACGTATATGACCTCACCTCTCAGGAACATTAATTGAGCTCTTTGCTCCTTTTAGGGCTTTAGAAGGTTCTCTTGGGCACGTGTGCAGGGTAGCATGGCGCTTGCTTCTAGAACAGAGCCTACCATCTCCCCCGCTTCCTCCAGAGGGAATGCAACATAGCAATGCCTCGTGCTCCTGGGTCTGTGGAGGGAGGAGACTGGTGCTGATGGAGAGCCCACTGAGTGCCTGCTGCTTCATACAGCTCACACTTGGGACCTCATCTGTGCTTCACTACAGCTCTGTGGGAAAATCCAGTTGCCAACCGCATTTTTCTCAGGGGAAGTCAGATCAAACCAGCCAGGACCCAGTGGGCTGGGTATAGACCCTGGCAATCTGCTCCTCTACCAGACTGTGAGCCCTCTTGTTCCAGAAGCTTCCCTCTGAATTACTCTTCAAGTTATTGCCAATTAATTAATTGGTTGATTAATTGACTGGTTAATTAATGAACTAATCAATGAGGGGTACACATGTGTACATCATAGGAAAACTTGCAAGAATCAGTTCTCTCCCTCCACCTTCGGATCAAATCCGTGTCTTCAGCCTGAACTGCAGGAGCCTTCATGGGCTGCACAACCTTGCAGCCCTCCTGTAACTGTTGTCCTCCATCTTGGGGACATCTGTTACTGTTCAAGCACCTCTACCCTCTGTCAGTCACATGCTCCACTGAGGGCTTTCTCCAAGTCCCACTCTCTCTTAAACCCTCAAGCTGTTAAAGAAAGTCACATGTTTGGTTCTGCTTCTAACTGTGGGGTAGAGAGAGAGACAGGGTGGCTACGGGTGCCCTGGGCTTTTGAGTGGCCACTGCTGCATGGCATCCCTGTTGGCCTTTCATATTCTTAAGGTCAAGATTCCTGTTAGAATCTCAAGCTATCTGTCATGGATCTCTTGTCTGCTGCCTCATACCTGCCATTTATCCTCAATGCTTGACTTTATCTAGAGCGACAACCACAGGCACAGCAGCCCCAGACAAAACCCATAGGTCCTTGGAATGATCATGGACTTTCAGTGATCAGTGGCTCTTCCCCGACTGAGCTCTACTTCCAAGGACTTCCAGGAATCCCTACCTTCTGTGGGTTAGAAGGATTCCACTTATAGAAAGAAAATCAGTAAACATCTCAGGTACAGGGTGCACTAGTAAGCAAAAACCTGACATCATCTGCTTCTTTCTTGTACCTTGTCCCTGAGATGGCTCCTTGGCTTCCTCCTCAGATTTCTCAGAAAGAATATCCAAAGACCCAGAGGAGGAATCCTTGTATGAAGCAAAGGCAAGGGATAGAGGCACATGCTTAGAGAGCAGAGTGGGAATCAAAGTTCCTGGAGATGGCTAGAAGGTGAGGAAAGAGCTGTAGAACAAATGTCTCTCAAATGCTTCTCTTCCATTTGGAAGCCATGTTGAAACATGAAGTCACAGTGTGGAGAGAAGAGAGCAGATGTTCCCAATGGCCTGTGAGACATTCCTCCTGGTTTGGGCACAAGAAAATGATGGGGCTTTGTAGGAGGAGAATTCTCTGTACTTAGCAAACACACCCTCTGCAAATACTCACTGGTTGAGTCTCCTATTGATTCATCGCCCCTGTGACAGAATGACAAATAGATAGCATGGATGCTGTATGCTATACATCTACTGAAAGCAGCAACAACCAATTAACTAAGGCGCTGAGGAGTATATTGAACTCTGCCAGATAGACATTAAGATGCATCCAAGGGGAAACCTACTTCCTTCCTTGTCCCAAAGCACATTTGTTCTTCCTGATAGATATCGTGATAACTTTTTTTTCTAGTGAACGTTTTAAATTCACTTTCCACCTCCTCTGATAAGTGCTTAGAAATGGATACTTTCTCACAATTCTTAAAGTTAAGTGTGGCCCTGATGTACCCTCCAGAGTCCTGGAGACACTCTGAGAAGCTTCCAATTTCTTCATGGCAGAAGCTAGAGCTGCCTTCCTCTCATCTTTCCTTGAACGGAGACATAATTCTCAAAGCAACTCTACTCATTGGGGACCACATGATTCTTGTAGACCCATGGGGAGAGCACTGAGCTTTAGACGACTTGATGAGTAAGCAGCAACATCCTGAGAGCTGAGACACTATTATTTGGTTTCTCTTCCATACAGACAAAAGCATTCTAAACAGATTTTTAAAATCCTTTGAGTACACGCGTATTCTAGTACATGCTTACTGCATTAACTACAGTGGGTAGCGGTGTTGTCGTTGGCTTTAAGTGTCACCTTGACTCTGTTGCCTGAGAAGGAAGAATCAACTGAGGATTGCCAAGATCAGATTGGCCTGTGGGCACATCTGCCTTAGGTTGTCTGGACTGTTGGTGAAGAAGGGTCCAGGGCTCTGAGAGCAAGGCCATCCACTGGGCAGGTGGTCCTGGGTGTGCAGGAAAGTGTGAGTTAGTAAGTGAGCCACTGAGCTGTGTTCCTCCATGTCTCTGCTTCAAGAGTTTCTACCTGACTTCCCTGGGTGCCAGCCATGACCTCGACGTGCAGGCACATAAATCCTTTCCTCCCATGTTGTTTTTGGGCAGAGCGCAACACAGCAATAGAATGAGACTAGAACGCTGGGGATCTTGTGCAGATTTGACCATCAACTAAGCAATGTTTGGGAGACAAAATTAAGTTGATGATAAATGCCCCACTTTCACCATTCTATTTTTAGTTTCTTTGGGACAGAGTCTTTTGTTCTAGCCCAGGATGGCCTGGAACTCCCTATGTAGCTCAGGCTGGACTTGAACCTCCCCTGACTCCTGGCAGCTTCGTGTGCTCACTGTACTGCACAGCATCACCACAATCAAGTGCCGAAACAGCTGCATCATTCACAGAGGAAACCCCATCTCACCCACAATTGTTCTCCTTACCTCCTCCCGGCCCGGGCAGCCGCTCAGCTTCCTTCTCTGTGGATTTGACTTTTCTTGACCTTGCATATAAATAGAATTATACAATATGTGCCCTTTTTTCTGGCTTTTTCACATAGCATAATATTTTCAAGGTGCAGCCTGATGCAGCATTCGCTAGTGCGCCAGCGCCCTTTATGGAGGAGCAATCTAGGTCCGATCTTGCATATCTGGCTTATACATTTATCAGCTGACGGCATTCGGGCTGCTTCCACTTTGGGGCTACTATGAATAATGCCACTATAAGCACTTGGGTGCAAGTTTTTCTCGGAACAGATGTTTCCAATGATCATGAAAACATACCTAGAAGTAGAATTGCTGGATCCTATAGAAATTCTATTTTTAACTTCTTGGGGAACTGCCAAACCATTTTTCACAGTGGCTCCAGCAATTTACATCTCCACAGCAATGCAGAAAACTTCCACTGGCTTTTCATCCTCAGCAACATTTTGGACTTTTTGAGATAAGGTTTTGTGTTGCACAGGCTGGCCTTGAACTCCTGTCTCAGCTTCCAGAGTGCTAGGATTAAAACACAAGCTCCCACAGCTAGCTCTGCCCAGCTCTTACCTTGTTATGAATTTTCTCCATGGTGCCACCCTTCTGTGTGTAAAGCATCTCTCTGCCATTTGGGTGGGTATTTTCTCCAATGACCATTGAAGTCAAGCTTTTTATTTACATGTTTCATGGCCATTTTGTATCTCCCTTGGAGAAATATCAATTCTAGTCTTTGCCCGATATTAATCTGGTTTTTCTTCATGTTGAATTTTAGAAGTTCTTTTTCTAGTGTGGATACCAAACCTATATCCAGTATATGATTTATCAATATTTTATCTCATCCTATAGGTTGTCTTTTCATTTCATCAGTAACATCTTTTGACAAACTCAGAAATGTAGAGCACATTGGTTCTTGCCAAGGACAAGAGTTCTATCAGTTTGGTCAATGACTCCAGCTTTTGGGGATCTGATCTTCTGGTCTCTGTGGCAACTCACACTTATATGCACATGCCCAGACACAGATAAATACACATAACTTAAATACACATAAATAAAATAATTTTTAAAAATGTAGTGAATCTGTACCTATGCTTTATTTACTATGTTATTTTAGCTCTTACCTATAGGTGTTTGGTCCCTCTGAGTTACTTTTTTTGTTTGTTTGTTTGTTTGTTTGTTTTTCTTTTATTATTATTATTAATTACACTTTATTCATTTTGTATCCCCCATAAGCCCCTCCCTCCTCCCCTCCCGATCCCACCCTACCTCCCCTTTCTTCATGCATGCTCCTCCCCATGTCCACTGATAGGGGAGGTCCTCCTCTCCTTCCTTCTGATCTTAGTCTATCAGATCACATCAGGAATGGCTGCATTGTCTTCTTCTGTGGCCTGGTAAGGCTGCTCCCCCTTCAGGGGGAGGTGATCAAAGAGCAGGCCAATCAGTTTATGTCAGAGGCAGTCCCTCTTCCCATCACTATGTAAGCCACTTGGACACTAAACTGCCCTGGGCTATATCTGTGCAGGGGTTCTAGGTTATCTCCATGAATAGTCCTTGGTTGGAGTATGAGTCTTTGGGAAGTTCCCTGTGTTCAAATTTTCTTGTTCTGTTGCTCTCCTTGTGGAGTTCCTGTCCTCTCCAGCTCCCGCTATTTCCTACTTCTTACATAAAATTCCATTCACTCTGCCCGCCAGTTGGCCATCAGGCTCAGCATCTGTTTTGATAGTCTGCAGGGCAGAGGCTTTCCGATGCCCTCTGTGACAGGTTCCTAGGTTGTTTCCTGTTTTCTTCTTCTTCTGATGTCCATCCTCTTTGCCTTTCAGGATGGGGATTGAGTGTTTTAGTTAGGGTCCTCTCTTTTGCTTAGTTTGTTTAGATGTACCGATTTTAGTGGTTTATCCTATGCTGTATGTTTATATGAGTGAGTATATACCGTGTGTGTCTTTTTACTTCTGGGACAACTCACTCAGGATGATCCTTTCCAGGTCCCACCATTTACCGCAAATTTCATGATTTCCTTATTTTTCATTGCTGAGTAATACTCCATTGTATAGATGTACCACAATTTCTGCATCCATTCTTCAGTTGAGGGGCATCTGGGCTGTCTCCAGCTTCTGGCTAACACTTCAGGTATTTTTCTGGGTGTAAATTCAGTAATCTCAGACCCATTTGTTGGGAACACCATTCTTTTTTCCTCTAACGGTCTTGAAACTCTTGTCAAAGTCAATTGATCAGCATTGCATGGGCTTAATTTTGGACTCTTAATTCCACTCCATGCATAGGGCTGACTATGCTAGCATCTCATCATTTCTATTAAGAGAGTCTGTGCTTTGAGGTAGGGTAATCATTTTGTAGTGTGACTTTTAGGGTCATATTGTAGTCTCTTTAGTTTCTTTAACAATGTTTGTCTTAAGGTCTGTCATGCTGGGAATTAGCAGTTACTTAGTTCCAGAAATAATTTTCCACTTCATACTTTCAACTTATTTGCCTCTTTGTATCTAAAATGAGCTTTTTGTAGACAGTACATAGTTCTGGGCTGCCTTTTAAATGGATACTTTGAACCATTTGCTTTTATAGTAATTATTGATAAGAAAGAATTGAAAGCAATTACACTCATTTTGCATATATATGATATACATATATAATGTTGTGCCTCAATTCTACCATTACTGCATTCTCCAGGAATATGTGCATGAACATGGCAGCAGTCAGAGGTCAATATCAAATGTCTTCAACAATTGCTTCACCTGACCTTATCTTTTCAAAATAGTGAGCCTGGAGCTTACCAATGACAGTGGACTGGCTAGCCAATGAGCTTCATGGATGCTCTTGTTTCTGTCTCTCCAGTTCTGGGACTACAGATTCAAGTCACTGCACTCAGGTTTTGTTTCTTTTATACATAGGTGCTGGGGTTCAAACTCTGGTCCTTATGCTCATACAGCAGGCGCTTCACTGGCTGACCCTCTCCCTCAGGCTGGCACAGAAGATGCTTCACTGGCTGACCCTCTCCCTCAGGCTGGCACAGAAGATGCTTCACTGGCTGAGCCCTCTCCCAGCCTTTCTATTTTTAATTTTGCTGATTATTTTTGCTTCTTTCACTCAAGTATGTTGTTGGATGTACACACTATATTTTTCGTCTTGTTTTTCTTTTTTTAACTGAAGTATTTATATTTGCTTTGTGTTTTATTTTATAATTTACACCAATGGCTTTTGTTGTTGTTTTTCTGTCCTTTCTTCATCTTTTTGTATATGGTTTTCTTTAAGTGTTTGAGCACATTTAAGATAATTTACTTAACAGTTCTTTTCTAGCTAACTAGATTGCTAAACAACCATCTTTAGTATTAGAACATAGGCCTTAGAAATCAAATTTTGGTCCTGCACACCCAAATGGCCCATGGCAAGACTCATCAGTTTTTTCAGATATATTCGTTTCTCTCCTCTCTCGTGTTTTCTCTTTTTTCTACCCCCGCCCTTATTTTCCTTTCACAAATAGATGTCAAGGCACTGCCGATTCAGTGTAACTAAAGCACTAACAAACACAGGCTGGGGTTTGGAAAACCAAAATCTGGTGGTTGAATCAGAAATGAAAAGGCAATCATAGACAAAGTGTGACCACTGGTTGGAGATAAGAGGTGCCCAGGCTAGGGGACATCTAACAGGAGAGAAAGACGGAAACGATAGTGACCCAGGAAAGGCAGTTTGCGGCCTATCATGAAAGAGGCTGGGGAGATGCAAGGACCGCAGATGGGTGGAAATCAGAGCCAGCCAGGATGCTGAGGGCTAGAGACAGGGGTGGCACGGTACCAGGTGAGACTGGGAAAAGACCAGGTTCTGCCACCTGGGGTCTGTGGTACAGACGTGAACCTTATCCTAAAAGCAGCTACGATGATCACCATCCAGCGCTGTTGGGTGGGAGCATCCACTCTTGTGCTCAAAGGCTCCTCGCAGCACCCATGTTCAGAGTCCCAAAGACAGTACCCACTGACCCAGATGCGGAGGAACCCATCCAACATCCAGAGAGACATGGCTCCCATGCTGCTTCCATGCCATCTTGGTGAGACTATAAAACACCCTCTTTGACTGAACATTTGCCAGTAAGAGGGGAGCCACAGCATAGACAGACTTGATTAAATAAATATAAAACGAATAGCATCCTTTAAAGTGCAGGGATTAAGTGGCTGAGCTTTATGCTGAAGTCGGAAGAGAAACAGAAAATCTCAGGTCATGTATCTAGGTTTAAACAAACATTTTCTAATTCTTATTTATTTGGATAACACTTCAGAGCAAGAGAAGAAAGTCAAGTGTTACATTTTCGGCATCAAAAACATATGTAAGGGAGTTCCTGCTGGCCCACAGTCTGCCCTTGGAGAAGGGGCAGGCATGCATGCCTTTGTGCTGCTGCGTTCTGTGTCCTTCCAGACTTTGCAGAGCAAGGACAGATGTGAATGCATTTTCCACTCATAACCAGCAAGGCTCACTGCACCCCAGAGCTGAGAGGAAGAAAGTGGCGGCAGAGCCCTTCTTTCTAGGAAGCAGTTCTTCCTGGGAATGGCAGAGAGGAAGCTTGGCACGTGTGCTTGGATTCATTTGAGGGAAGAGAAGGGGCTGGGGTGTCTTCTGGTGCTTCAAGGAGTTTCCCTATGGCTTTCTGAAGGTAAAGGTCCCTTTTCAGATCTACTAGCTATCTTGTCTGGTGGCCCAACACCTGCAGGAAAGCCATTTGGAGTTAGGCATGGAAGAACTAAGGCCATCATTCCAAATCCTGTTTGGTGAACTATGTGCATCACTCCATTTGATTTCCAGAATAATCTTCCCAAGAAGGTCTTTATCCAGAGTTTGTAGGGTCTGACATGTTTTAAAATGGATACATTTTTATTTATGTTTTTTTTTTTCTTTTTAGCTTTTCATTTCGAAGCAGGGTCTAGTAAAGTTGCCCAGGTTGGCCTTAACCTTATGGTCTATGCCTCAGCCTCTTGAGTATTATTTTATGTTTTTTGAGGCAAAGTCTCTCATAACATGATTCAGAATGGCCTGGCCCAGAACTCACTGTGTAGGTTAGGCTAGCTAAGGCTGGCCTCAGACTCTCAGCAATCGTCCTGTGTCAAACTCTGAGTGCTGAGATTACAGCTATGAGCCACCAAGCCCACCTGAGAATTTTTTTTCCCCTTTAGATATTAGAAAGAAATACTTTGGGGCGTGGACTGAGTTACATAACACCCAGAACACCTGCAGCGGAATCGTTTGATCAGAAAGACAGGCGTTTCCAGGAAATTTTATTAATATTCACATTTGGAGGGACACAGAAAAGTTAGCTCCACAACCATTCAGAGCAGGTTATTTGCTACATAGGTGTTAGTGGCAGTCTTTGGGGGAGGAGACAAGGGTCTCTACTTGAACAGCCTGCCGGGTGTGAGAAAGGCAGGATAGCATCCGGACCTGTGTCCTTATGCCCTTGCATAAGAAGGAAGCCGAGCGAGACTTTGCAGCTCATTGTAATTTCCAGTGACGGCTTCAGACAATGCCATCTCTTTGGGATCTGAGCTCACTCCTTCTGGACTTAGTTCCATCAGTCCTTGCTGCCCATTCTCTGCCCATCCATCTGCTGGGGACTCAACTGCCCTGTTGCAGAGCTCTGCCTACCTCCCTCCCTTCAGCCGAGCCTGTGTGTCTTCCTTCTTGGCTCTTAAGAAAAAGAATCAGCCAACAGGTAGACAAAAGGCAAAATATAGCTCATTTTTATAAAACATGGAGCCTCCATAGACTTCTCTGCCTAGGGTGCTGCATGGCTTGCAAGCAGTCATTGGTGAGTCTGGAACAGTCCACTACAGTAAAGATTTCCAGAGCAGCAGGCAAGGTCCTCATCTGGTGCTCAGAGAGGTGGGCAGACCACCAGACCCTTGCACGGTACCTTCTGGGGGACACCAGAGTCTGGAACAGGTTGCTTCAGAGTCTTTTGGCCTGTGTGAGCCAGCTCGTGGAAAGGCCAAGTGTTCACAGAGGCTGGGCCAGCCTTCCTCAGAAGCTGGCTATGTGGGGTTGTCTCTGCTTCTCTCTCCTCCTAATATATGTCCAGGTAGAAACAAAAGTGCCCAGAGCCGTGAGGCTGAGGCAGTGCAGAGACTCAGTGTTATGGGGCCAGGCGCTGTGACCTTGCCAGCTCACCCTGTCTTCCCCACAACAGATGACTAGTGTATTCCAGACATTTCAAGCTGTGACTGACAGGAGCTCCTGGCTCATTGCTCTGGGTCTGCAGAGAGCTGGGAGCCACCGAGTATGCCTTTGGCCTCTTCAGGCAGCTGTGGCTGTCTTTAAAGCAACTGAAAAGGCCCCACCATTCTGAGAGTGAGTAGCACTGAGCTGGGGATGGGTAGAAAACTCCATCACGCCTCGGGAGAAAGAAAAGTTTTACTGCAGCACAGAAATTCTGCTGTATACTTGGCTCCCTGCTGACCCAGCTAATGTTCGAACTTTCAAAGAACCAGGTAGGAGTCTGACAGGCTTGCCGAGAACAGAGAGGAATCAAATCTTCCCTGAGAATCTCGCAAGGTACTTTCTTCTCTCGTTTCTGAAGGGACTTGGGTCCGAGTTCTTGCCTGGGGAGAAACTGCTCTCAAGAGCTTGGGGGCAGGGAGATGATGAGTGCTAGCCCCCTGAGGGCAGAAGGCATTCCAGGGACCCTAGGCAAGAGGGTGATGTGGATAACGAGCGCCAAATCAATCAGTGTTGTCTTTGAGAAAGACTCTATCCTGGGGCTCTTATGTGTGGACCACAAAGTTGTCATTTCTTAAACAAACATCCATTACGTAAGACATCACCAGAATGTACCTGTTTCTTACACACACGCCTTTCTGTCATTGAGATTAGTTTACTTAAAGGCAGTGCATACATGCATGTGTGTGTGCCAGGCTGATCCCAAACTCACAATGATCCTCCTGCCTCAACCTCTTAAGTGCTGGGACTATAAGAGTACACCACCATTCCCAGCTGAGTGGCATTTTTGGGGTGATTTTAGTGACACATAAAAGCAACTGGGGGCACCTTAGATTTGTGCAACCCAGTTGTTACTTCATTGCTGTGATTTGAATGTGAAATGTCCCCCATAGGCTCTGGTGTTTGGACACTTGATCTCCAACAGGTGGCGCTGTTTAGAGCGGTTATAGAACATTTAGGATGTGTGGTTTTGCTGGAGAAAATGTCTCTCTGGCGGGCGGGCTTTGAGGTTTTCCAGCCGGGTTCCACTGCCTGTTCTCTCTCCCTTTCTGCTTTGTGACTGCAGGAGCACAGAGCAGTCCCTGCCACGGATGCCTCCCAGACCTGTAAGAAATAAACCCTTTCTCCCTTACACTGTTTTATGGGAGAATGTTATCACCGCAATGGAAAAGATATGTTCATCTTGCAGACTGAGGACACTGCACTCCAGAGAGGTTAGGAGACCCATCCATGAGTCTTCTATCTGGACCTGAAATGCTTGTGTGATACCTGAGCAGGGCAGGGAAAGCCATCCTTCTGGGCAGGATGCTGCTCTGGGACAAGCCTGAGAGAGAGAGGACCACAAGAGACTCCGTGCAGGCTGGTGAGCTGCAGGGTTGGGGAGAGGGAGGGAAGAAACCTTGGGCAGGCTCCCGTATTCTCAGCACAAGGTTCGGCTTTGCTCACTGCTCAGCTCAGGAACTTCAACTGATTTTAAGTCCCCGCCTCCCAGTTAGATGCAGTTTTTAAATAAATTATTGCAGTAATTGATGGACAGATGGATCAATCAGTTGTTGATTAATTGATTGATTGATTTGGGGGTGCTCTGGGCTTTCTCACTTCTACATATGGGTCTTAAACACTGGACTCAGGTCATCGGCCAGCTCCTGTGTCCACTCCGCCCTCTCCCTGGCCCTAGATTCACTTTAATTCAAAGTAACTGAATTGCCAAGGGAAAAACAAACAACAAGCAAACTCCCACAAAGGAGCCTTTCCCTGAAGATCAGATCAGCCCTGACTGACTTGCACAGAAGCAGCTGGAAATGGAAGACTCCTGAACTTTGAAGTTAAACATGCATCACACACACTAAATTGGAATCTTAGTTCTTGTGCATGTGTGTGTGTAGGGGAGTGCGGTGGTGTGTCCAGGCTGGCCTGAAGTCTGCAGTCCTACCCCAGCCTCCCTAGTAGCCGGGGTTTCATGCCTGGCATCTTGCACTTTTTAGGGAGTCTCAGTACCTTCAACTGCTGGAGCCTCGGTGTGTTCAGTTTCAAAATGGGAACAGTTAGCCACCCTGCAGGAAGGTTTCCTATATGGCCTGGCTTGTTCTCAGCAGAGCAAAGTCGGGTTTTAATTGTTGTTGCTGTGGCCTCTCCATCCATGGGGCTCCTGGGACTGCAGGTACCAGGCAGCAGGCCCTCCTCTGTCTGCCTCCTGGAGACCCCTGGGAAGGGCCGCGCGTGCTCTTTAGCGCCCCCAGGTGTCCGGCGACAGTACGTGCACGGTACTTTTTCCCCACACCTTCACCACCAAAGATCTTGGGCTAAGGGAGCAGGGATAGAGATCAGTGACAGCCTGGCCGCTGCTCCCCAGCTGGACTTCCACAGACGGAGGGTGGGCGGGCGGGGGAGCATTTGACTCCCCTAGAGACTTCTTAGGGAAATAATCCAAGTCCCTTTGCGCTGGTCCTAACACTCTCCCAAGTCCTCATCCCCCAAGATTCTCAGGCGTGCTGGGTCTGCAGCTCAGGCCCCAGTCAAGCCCCTCATTCACAATCGCCTGTGAATTCATCACAGATGAAGAGGAAGGAACTGTGATGATCATTCTCAGATATGAAACCTAGGGCTGTAGCCCACCTTTGCTCTCCAATGCAAGCGCCTCCTCTAAGATGCCCTCCTGGCTCTCAGCTCTGGGCCTCCAAGACTTCAGGGGTCTTTTCATAAATGCACTAGAATTTGTCAGGCTACATAACCTGCATTGTTCGCCCACCCAACGGCACAGAGCTATAATATAGTAGATACTCAATAAATACAGGCTGGACAAAGACATAGATGATTACATGCCTGTTCCCACATCCTGCTGGAAGTTGCAAGGAAATTGTCCATTAGATCTTTGCATCCACCTGCTGTGGCACAAGTGCTCTGGGATTAATGACAGCAACCACAGTAAAAGAAACAACTGTCTTCCCTGCCTGACTCTACTGGCTTTATGAGGCCTGGCATAGGAGTTGGGTTTGGTAGCCTTGTCTTTACTGCCCTCTTGTGGAAAAGTGTTGCTCCTGCAGCTGGGACAGTTAGAAACCTCATCAAAAGATGCTGCTTTTTACACACACACACACATACACACACACACAATATTGTTTTTAGAATCCCTAAGTTATTTCGAGCCAAGGCCCCATGCTCTATATGCATCTGTGACCTTCATTCAATATTCCCAAAATAAGAGAACTGTAAGAATAATAAATAGATCCAAGCCCCAAAGAGCATCATTACAGAGACCCCACAGATTCTGGAGTAGGGCTGTGCTGGGTACTTCAGTGTGGCAGGGAAGGATAGAATAAAGTATATGACAGGTTTTTTTCCTTCAAAGACTTTAAAATATAATTGAAGCAACTTCACCCAGAGCAAGTGGCTCAGGAACGCACCGACCACTGGCATATACCAAGAAAGAAATGAGATACGTGATAGCCCAATGAGCGGGGCTTGGAGCCTGACACTGGCCCCACCGTGTACTGCCTGGTTGGCCCTGAAAAGGGCTCTTTTTGCTGTGAATGCTGTTTCCCCATCCCAATGTGGCCCAACAGGAGAACCTCCTATACAGAGATGTGACGGGGCCAGGCCTTGAGGGTGCTGCTGGCAGCCAGTGAGCTCTGGTCAGAACTGGCTGTAACTATGATAAGTGAAGTCCTTAACTGTCTGGTGTGCAGAGAAAATGGAAGTGAGCCAGATCCCCGCTCTGCCCCCCAGAGCTCCTGCAAGACGATGATTATTGATACAGTAGTCCATAGTAAGGGAGCCAAACCATTGTTACAGGCCGTAGGAAGAGACAGATATGCATTGGCTCTAAAGTCCACTTCTGTTTCTCCCTCTTCTATCCATGGTCGACATCACTTATCAGTAGACTCTCTCTCTCTTTTACCCATGTCAGACATTATTCATCAATAACGTCTTCCTCCTATAGCCAGGGCAGACATCACTAATCAATAATGACCTGCTATACGCTTGGCATACATCACTAATCACTATTCTGCCATGTAGATCATGCGTCTATTTCAGTGTATGCATCATAGAGGGCTCTAGGCAGTTACAACGACTGAGCAGAGTGGGAAAATGTCAGACAATGGAAGCTATCTTTCCAGGTCATGGCACCTGGGTAGATTAAAGCTGCACTGAGGAAGGAGGAAGGCATTTTAGCCAGAGGCAGCGGAGTAAGGTGAAGTGTGAGTGAAAAGACAGATCTAAAAGGAAGAGGAAGTGAATTAAAGATGGGCTGGGTTACGGAGCCCCTGACAGCAGGCTTCCTGGAAGTCAGAGACAACAGGGAACCTCACACAGTGTTGGGCAGGTAAGGGTGTGGTGATTCTCATCTGAGTGCCCGTGAATCAGAAGGGGACTGAGCTGGGCTGGAGCTTAGACCACAGTGTGGGGGAGAGGGGCCTGCTTCCCCTTGGATCCTCAGAAGCGAGCACTCACTCGGGTGGCCTCTTTGTCGATGTACTCCACCTGCTGAGGGGTGTCTCTACCAGAAAACAGGCTGGGGAGGGGGGAAGGGGGCACCTTGTTTCTGCCCCTGGCCCTAGAGGGCTTTGGGACATCCAGCTGTGACATCTGCTGGCAGCTGGCAGGGCGATTGGAGCCAGGACTAGCGCTTTCTGAGTCCAGCCTCATTTTCACTCAAAGCAGTCTAAGCAGAAAAAGAAAGCCAGAGACAGGAAAGAGCTGAACTGGATGAAAGTCCTACCTTAATTAAGAAGCATTTTCTGAGACCTGCTTATTCTAAAAGACACCAAGTATCTAGGTCAAGTGTCCTCGCCTAAAATGAGGAGGAAAAAGAACTTTTGGGTACTGGGGTTTGAAAAGCCTCATACACAAGACACCTGATGTCCCCGTAGCTAACAAAGAACGTGCTCATTTAACTGAAATATCCACGCAATCAGCAGCAGGGTCAAAGTGACAACCCCTTTATTCCAAGACTCCATTTCCTAATGGGTAACAAGGTCCCTCGGACTTGAAGGTCAAGCAGACTTGGATTTGCACCTCAGCTCCACCACTTCCTAGCTGGGTGACCCTGGACAAGATACTTAGCCTTTCTGAACCTTGATTCCCTCCCCTGTAGAAGAGAGATAATAGAGTGTCAAGTTCACAGGCTCCAGTGACAATCAAACGAAATAATGCATATGCAGGCTTAGTACAGGACTTGACACCTAATTGGATGGATTAGAATTGTCTTTTTATCCAATCACCTACCTGTTTTAGGAACCAATTTGGAACACCTAATCTTCCTTTTCATGGCTGACATGGTTTCTTGCACCTGCCAGGGGTACAGAGAGACACAAAGGTGTCAGTCAACAGGGTGAATGCCTTTCATCTCTGCCCTCCGCATCACGCAGTAAGTACACAGTAGAAAAGATCCAGGAATGTGGCTCAGAGCACACTCCGTGGGTTTGTGCTTCCAGGAGCGTCCAGAGGCTCTGTCATCTACCCTCTAGAGCCTGGGTTGCATAGAAGGGGGCAGCTGCCCACAGGAGCTTTCAGTGAACATTTACAGAGCAATCATTGTCTCAGGAGCGGTGCTGGGCTCAAGGACCTGCTGCACCCTCATCAAAATCGATGAAGAGTCATCCCACTTTCCCCAAGCTCACTGCAGTCCAGAGACCTTAACCAACTTTCCCAAGGTCTTACAGGTAGTAAGTGGCAAAGGAGGATTTGAGCAAAGGCAGGCTGGGCTTCAAAGATTGCACTATACATTAACACAGTCCTGGGATGCACTCCTCTCTTTCGTGGGGATAAATAAAAAGCAGAGACAATTTCTCCTGTTATATAACTTCCCTGTATCAACTCACCAGTATTCCCTTCTATATGTCTGTCAGGATGTTCATTCTCTTCCTAGCTGATGGAGAACCGGAAGTGTAACAGACTCACCCTCTCCTTTCCCTCCACCTGTTCTATAGCAAGACTAGGGTGCAGCAAGAGTGGAGACGCCTGCACCTCCTGCCACTGGCCCAGGAAGCAAGAATGAGTCTCGCATTTTTAGAAGAGGTCCCAGGTAGACACGGTGGGAAGAGGAAAGTGCCTTTCAGCCAGGGGGATCTTTGAAGCAGGGGACACAGGCTCTCCAGCCCGGGTCACTCTGCGTCTAGTCCAGGCATAGGAGCACCACAGAAGGAGATGTGAGCATGCTCATTCGTGGATTTGCCCTTCACTTCACCTATACCTGTGGAGAGTCTTGCTGCAGCCAGAATCCTGCTGTGAGCTGAGGACTCAGAGCCAACAGAGACAGACTTTCCAAGGACACTTGAGGAACGGGAGCCTCTGGGCACCCAGTGAAGGTCTGCCCATCCCCAAATCACTGCTTGGACATTCAGAGACCCCTAGTTCCTCATCACTTGTGTTTCTGCATCTTCAGGACCAAATAGTTGACTAAAGCAAGGAGGGGAAGATTTATTTTGCCTCCCAGCTTCAGAGGGCTTTCAGTCCGTCCTGCAGGAGGCAGGAAGGAGCATTTCTGTCCAAAGCAATGGCCCCGCGAGGTGGAGCAGCCGTTCACACGGTGCTGATCGGAGGGGTGCCGGGGCTGGTATAGCTCCCAGGCCCCATTTCCTAAAAGCCCCACATTCTTCAGAACAGAACCAAAAGCCAAGAGCTGAACTTTCTGCACATAAGCCTGTGGAGATGTTTCACACGCAAACCGCCACAGTGCCCTTTGCTCTGCCCTGGGAAGATGTTGGCAGAGCCACTCCGCAAGGAGAAGGCAGGAGGCCACTGGTGGGAAGCCCCACTGAGTTGGCTGCCCGGGACCCTGTACCCAGCGCTCAGCCTCCTTCCTTACCCTCCCAGGGACGCTTATGCTGGCTGTAGCTCAGTTAAGCTGAAGGCATGGGGATCTGCTTTCCCCTTTCTCATCCTTTCAAACAGTATCAGGTCGTGAGGACAAGGGCCCCTGGAGTCCTCCACTTTGAGGAACAGGCAAAATATTACAAAGGTCACACACACAGATTTGAAGCTAGATTCATCTTGGTTCCAATCAAGGCTCTGCCCCGTGGGCAAGTGTCTTAATCTCTCTGGGCTTCGGCTTCCCCACCTGTGCGCAGTGGAGGATTAGAGGACCTCCTCACAGGAACGTGGTGACAATGAAACACACAGATGACTTCAAGGCTCTTAGCATAGCGCCTGGCACATCGGGGCCTGCCGCAAATGGGGGCTGTGACTACAATGGTATCAAAAGTGTTTTTCATCACATTGCTGTTCTTTGAAAATCAGAGTGAATTTAGACTCAGAGGACCTGGCTTAGAATCTGGTCCTGCCTCACCTCGCCGTTCTTTATGTCCATCTGTATTCCCCAGGACTCTCTTTCCTGGTCACTGAGAGAGAATGTCTGCCCTACTGTGTTGTGAGAATTAGATACCATGAAGGATGGGCAAGAGTTTTGAACGTCAAGAGTGGTACAAATGAAGATCAGGAGCCCAATGTACCTGCCTCCTTTTATCTCTCTGGGGTAAGCACTGTCTGGTACTCAGGCCCCTTCCCTAACCTGCAGTCTTCTAGAATCCTTTTGGCATTAGTATTCCCACCCTGTTCAAATCTTTTTTCTTTCTTTTTTTTTTTGTTTTTACTTTTTCTGTCTCTGATGCAATCCTGAGTCTCCCAAGGATTAGCCCACACCTCATATCACTCGCTCTATAATCCAAGTCCTGTTCACTGCCCTGGGGACTGGCTGGCCTTCGTAGTTTCCCCTCACCCTACATGTGCAGCCTGAGGAAGAAGAGCTGGGAGCCTGGAACTCTGGCCCCATAAGTTGAACCAACCCAGTCAGGCTCCAACAAGTCCTTAGTCTCATGCAGATATGGGTTGGTGGCCTCCTTCCTCCATGTATACCTTTGTGAGTTCATTGTCATTTCTGTTTTATTCTCGCTTCACACGACAGGAGAAGAAAAACCACAAGAACTCATTACCCACACCTCCCTATGCCCCTTAGACCTTACTGGTGTGCTGAAAGCGCTGGTGAGCAAGGACACTGTTATCGTCACAATCCCAGTTTCCCTAGCCCTTACCAACCCCAGGACTCCAGGCCACCCATGGAGCCCACACTTCACCCCAATTTTTCCCGGAAGCCAGTTCCAAGGTGCCCCGCCTTACTGTACCTTACAGGCCCAGAAAAGGCTCCAGGCCTGGCTTGTCTTCGCCTTACTCCTATCTCCTGCCATAAACCTGGTGCTCCTGTGTGACAACGGTGGCCGACTCCCCTGGGACACGGGAAGAATAAAATCTTCAGTGGCACCCCGCATCCCTGGTTCTGGGTCAGCACCCGGTACCTCCATACTTGCAGATGGATACCTTTTGAGTCAGAGTATGGTAAGTAACTGATCATGCAGAAGGCTCTGCTCAGGGAAAATGCGACAGCATGTGCATGTGGCAGCCAAAGGCTAGAGTGAAAGGGGCGGGACACCCACGTGTTTGGACAGTCAGGAGAGGGCCCTCAAAGGGATGGACACTTGAGTGGAATTTTACTCCCTGAGATACTTTTCATGAGGCCTGTATGTATATTCAAGAGGGGTATGGCGCAGAGAAGCAGGGAGGCAGGGCAGTAGGTCACCAAAGGCACAGTCGGCCCAAATCTCGCTGAATTAATGAGTTTATTGAGGCTGCTGACAGGAGCACGGGTGGGGGTGACAAACAGGAAAATAAATAACCGAACAGCCCACTGCGCCGTAGAAAGGCCGCACCCCAAGTCTCTCACAACCTGCAGAGGGCGCCACTGAAAAGTCGCGCCTGCGGGGGGGGGGGGGGGGGGGGGGCCCCCCCCACCCCCCACACACCGGGGGGGGGCCCCCGGGGGGGGCGCGGCGGGGGGGGGGGGGGGGGGGGGGGGCTTACTGATTGTATGACTTAGCCCCAGCAAGGAGCCGCCACGGGAAGCCTGGTAGATTTCCTGTGTGTCACAGCCCTCCCTGCTCCAGGGTAGAATGATTCTATCTGGAGACAACAGCTAGACAACACCCCTGAATATGGAGGAAATGAGTAGTGTGGGTTCCGGGGATAAAGAAGTACAAGCAACATCCCAAAGCTAGGGAATGGGAAACCCCAGCAAGTACAGGTGTGGAGACTGATGCGAAGGCCAGGATGGCTGGTGTGGAGCAAGGAACGTGAGAAACAGCCAAGGCCGAATGGATGTACTGTTCCTGGCTGGCAGGAGGCCGGAAGTCACTGGAGCTTACATCAGTGAAACAGAAAGACAAATTCAGTCATCGTCTTTCTGGCGATTCTTATGTGGGGACGGTTTAGCCTAGCTTCTCATCTAGAACATTCTGTAGAGTCCTTGGTCATTAGTAAGCAAGTTATTGGAGGCATAGGGCAAGCAGAAGTTGAGAACAATGCTAAGAATTCTCAAAAACACAGGGCAGCCCCACAGGGTGAGGAATTCCCAAGAAGTGCCCTGGGAACCCTCGTAAAGACCCAAGAATCAACAAGGTTCTCTCAAGAAAGTGCTGTTGGTTCACAAAAGCAGCAGCCAAGTCCCTCAGATAATAAGTCCCCAGGGTGAATAGTCCCTGCATGGCTAGTTCCTGCAAGACTCTATCCCAAGGGCTTCCTGCAGGCTGCTTCCTGCAGGCTGCTTCCTTTGGGTTGGTGCCTGCTGGGTGGAAGGTGATGGATTTTCTTTGCTCTGACAAGACACGTGTGTGTGTGTGTGTGTGTGTGTGTGTGTGTGTGTGTGTGTGTGTGTGTCCTCTGGTGCTGTGTGCATATCCTGCATCCTGACGCATGATTTATCAGCTCTAATCCCTGTCTAGGGGGATGATAAGCCTTCCCTATAGAGATTCTGGGGGTGTACACACCTATCATCATTTATCAGGACACCATTGTGCATTCTGTGGTCCCTGAGTAGATGTTTCAAACTCCTCGGATGACTTACAGTGTAGATAGCCTAGGGCCTTGCTGCCCCCTCAACCAGGGGAGGGGTTCCATAGATTCCCAGGGGTCCCAGTCTCTGTCCTGCTTCCTGCATCTCTTCCTTCTGCTTCCAGCCAAGCCAGCCCTCCCGCATAGGTGAGGCTGTGAAAACGCTAGAAAGAAGGCAGCCTGTTTCCCCAACAGCGTGAGCAAGTACTTAGAAAGCTGCTGCCTGCAGCCACACTTCATACCCTCAAAACTTTTTCCTAATTTCCCTCTAAAGCCAGCACCAATGAAGGCTGCAGGAACCCTCCACAGTTCATAAGTTTCCCCTCCTCGGTCAGCTCAGCCTGGCAAGTATACAGCATGAGAGAGAAAGCATAGTATTGCCAAGTCTTCAGCCTACACTGCCCCCAAGAAGCAGCAGCCATCTCCATCGCCTGCGTCCTCCACACTTTCTGCATGGGCAATGTCAACTCCAGCATGACTAGGGTGGTCCCAGTCTCACTGGACACTATTCTTCAAGTGTTAATGTAAATTGCTCATGCATGTTCACCTCAGCAAAGACATCTGCCCTGGGCTTTTTCTGTCTCCTCCTAGCACATAGAGGCTGCAGTCAGTTCCATTTGGGAATGGCCCACAAATCTTCCTGGTCTTGGGATGTCAATGAGCTCACACACTGCCCGTGGCTGCCCTCCATCATTGTCCACACGTTCCCTCTTCACTGCTGAAATAGCCAGACCAGGTATGGGCCACAGGAAGGCTGTCAAGTCCAAGTCTCAAGATCAGATGCTGACCCTACGCCTCATGACTGGCATCCCTTGGACTGACTCTTCCCTCTCTGAGGTTCCATCCTCTCATCCAGAAACTTCCCTCCTTGGGTTGTAAGCAGGAAACAGAACAGTGCAGCAAAAGCAGCTCCCAAGCTGCAGGATAGGGAGGATGCTGGGGGGGGGGGACTTCCTCTTGGGCTGAGTTGGTGCCCAGCACTTGGGCTGAGCTGACATGAGGCAGTCTTGGACGTCACCACTTGGTCAGATGAGGGGGCTGAGGAATGGCCTGGCCTGTGTGAGGATCATGGTGGCACCCTGTGATCACCCTGGTGAGAGAGTACCCCAGAATGTTAGGAAGCAAGACTCTCAGAGGACGCCTTTCTCAACTTGGTGCATGGCGGTGGAATCGGAAAGCAAAGTTCTCACACTAAGTTTTGCAATCGTTCCTGTTTAGTTCATCAATAGTTGGCTTATAAGAATGATTCCAGACCTGAGAGGCGCTTTAAGCCTTTTAAGCTCTCAAGATTAGGGTGGGGTAGGAGCAAGACAGATAAACAACAGAGCTGAGGGTATTCTCCATGCAGTCGGGTAGATTGTTCACTTGGGTTAGATTAATCCCCACACTGAAACCAGTGGAATAGCGTTCTGAGGAAGGAGAGCGGGAGATAAGAGAAGGCCCCTTGGCAAAGGCCGACATTGAGCGGTTTGCAGAACAGCAGACCACAGCCTTTTCTCTGCAGCAAAGGATGTGTCAACAAGCTGTGGAGGACAAATAGAGGGTGAGAGGTAATAGAGGGGGACTGGGAAAGGAAAGAAGGGAGTGGAGGTTACACGGATGGTGCCCGAACATCCTGCAAAGGTGCCTCACATCTTTCCTCCTCAGCCTGGGGTCCCTTCGCCTGCCCGCTGCACACCATGAGAAGTCATCAGGCAATACAAGGCCAAGAGGCAGGAAGCAGCCCTCGCCCCAGGCAGGACTTCCTGGAGGACCTCGGCACTCACCAGAGGAAGCCACCCTGTGTCCCATTCCTAGGGCCTTGGCCTTTTGGGGGCAGGCAGTCTACGTTGGCATCAGAGAGGCCAAAGCAGGGCGGGAGCACACCAGCTGGACGCCCACTGGAGGGAACTGACCTCCAGGGTTCTGAGAGTGCAGTGCTCATTTGGAGGTATTGATGGAGGCTTGAAAAACAGTCCCATGGCTGCTTAGTCACCTCTAGAAAGGCTGGAATTCAACCCCTGCAGACACGACCCCCTGCTGTTGGGAACAGGTGTGACAGGAAGGGCTGCTAGCTGGGAATCTTCCAGGAGCAATAGAGTGACTGCAGAACTGGAGAGGGCAGGCAGCTGGAGAGGCTCTGGCAGGAAAGGAAGAGCCCCGAGTGCCTGGTCCTTGCTGTCTCCTCCTGTGGAAGGTTTGATGACTGCTAGGAATGATGCAGAGCAAGCCCCAGATACAAGCGAGGAGGAAGGACACTGGCTGTCCCAGGGAGCACACTGGGAAGGGCCCTGAGATGCTGTGAAGGTCGCCATCCTCACTCCTGCCACAGGGGAGGGTCCAGCCTGCTACTGCACGAAGGAGAACTTCAGGGTGCCTTTTGGTTTTGGCATCCAGCTGCTCAGTGGCTCCATCCAGGGCCATCTGGCTTCTCTATAATTAAAATTCTTTCCCTACTACAGCATGGAGCAAAGATGGCGGCCAGACAGGCCTGCTCAGGACTTCATGGGTTACATTACAATGATCCGATACAAGCAATTAAACGAAGGAAGGTTTATTTTGGACTCATCATTGGAGGATATGTTTCTCCACAGCTGCGGAAGCTTAAGGCAGCTGGTTTTATTCTATCACAGTCAGAAAGCTGAGGTGAGCACTAGGGCTCAGCATTCCTCAATTCAGTCTGGGGCCCCAGCCCATGAGAGGCAGCTTCCCACATTTGGGACGTCTTCCTTCCTTGGTTAAACCTCTCTAGAAATACCTTCATAGACATGCCTGTGCTCAAGCACAGTCAAGCTGCTGGTAGATCTTAACCACCACAGAGACCCAAGCTATTTCCCAGAGTTCAGGCTGGGGCAGGACCGGAGGACAATGCCAGACAGGCACCAGCTTGTGCAACCAGCCCGGGAGCCTAGGAGAAGAACACATGGAGAAGCAGGTCGCAGAGTCTTCCAGGTTGCTATGGAGCCCAACACCTGCCTCTGCCTAACTCCCCTCTCTGATGTCATATCATAGGTCCTTTCATTCCAGAAAGAATTTATGTCTGAGAAAATATGACAACTTTTTAAATTGTATCCAAACCACAATTTTACATCTAGATAACTGAGGTCAGGCATGGTGGCCCACATCTTTAATGCAGAACTTAGGAGACTGAAACAGGCAGATTCTTGTAAGTTCTAGGGTAAGACCTGTTCAAGTAAGTAAATTAAGTAAGTATCACTTTAAGTATTAAGTAAGTTAGTTGTATCAAAGTCATAGGAACATAAAAAAAAATTCATAGTGCTATCTGGCTTATAACTGAAAACAACCCTCCCCTCAAAGCTCAGAGGCAGCTTCCTCTCTTAACTGTTTCTGGTTTTCAATTCCCATCCTCAAATAATCTGCTTCTTACCTTGCCTCTCGGACACTTACTTGTTGACCTTTGACCTGGACACTAGCAGACACTCAGAAGTTTTTGTTGGCCTCTCTTCCTCCCTCTCTTTACACAGCTAAGTCACTTCATCTCTTAATTCCTCTGTTGGTCACATTGTCTGAATAATGTATTCATATTATTCAAAAATACAAGTGCATGTCCCCATCATTAACCACAGAACCTGTTCTGAGTGACTCGTCCTTGGCTCTTTTGTCAGTTTAGAAAAAAATGTTTTTATCTGTGTGATCTCAGAATGGGTGATGAAATACAGAGCTGATGCTCCAGACCCAAAAGAAGTGGCAGACTCACAGCCTGCATCTGTAATGACAATTCTGCAATTTTGGTTTCTGAAAAAAAAAAAAAAAAAAAGAAAGAAATATTTTAAGAACATGTTTTTTGTTTTCACCCCAGATTAAACCCCAGGATGTTGGGCTGCTTCTCACTGTCTGAAGCAGCTGACTATGATTTGCCTCATGCTCTATCAGAGGTGTGGTTTTTGCCTGAAGCAGATAGTTTTCTGCAATTGTGTGATGTTTGGAATTCTGGAGGCTTTTCAGAGAGTATATAAATGCCAAAGCCCCAAAGGTGGGGTCAGTGGTTGTTGGTCATTGTTGGGCAGGGGTGGGGTGAGGGTAGGTGTTGTTTGCTGTTGCTTGTGATTTGTTGCTAGTCACGCTTGGAGAAGAAACAAAAAGAAAATTAGATTCAAGGATCTCTATCTATCTCCCCCGCCCCGCCCCATCCTTCTTTCTCTCCTACCTAGTGATATGGGGTGAAACTGGGGCAGGATATAGGGCAGGAAAGAGAAGAACCTATAAAGTTGCACATTTGCCCACATGGTGTTTTCCCATGGAGGGTCAGGCTCCTGCAGGAAAGTAGAAAGCTTTGCTTGGTTCCTCCCTGATGTACCATCTTCCAGTTGTTGAGTGCATTCTCAGTTTCCCAGGAATCCCATCATATCCAGACATCTTGCAGCATCCCCCAGGTCTGTTTTTCTACCTCCTTCCCTGCACCACCCAGACATGAGAACCAGAAATGTCCCAGAGTCTTTGCTTTGTGCTTGGACACTGAGAACACAGCAGGTATATAAATAGACAATTTTCTGAATCTGGGGCTGAGGCATACGAGGCCACTGAAGGGATGGACAATAAAGAACTGTGTGTTGTGGGATTTCTCCAAACGATGCTGAGACAGAAAAAAAAACAGAGCCTTTTCTGTAGAAAGATAGAACTTGGCATTTCAGCAACTGAGGCCAGGGAATGTGACTGAAGGAAAGTCCACAGAGAGGAAAATGAATGAGCAGAGAGCCTATGGTAGCAATGATGGAGAAGGTGTGTGAGGAACTGGGGAGGGCTGCTGCTAAGTTGGAGTTTGGCAGCCAAAGGAGAGTGGTGCAGGGTAAAATGAACACAAACCGAGGGCTGGGACCACATGGGGCCTGCTTGGCCAGTAAGGCAATGAGTGTTTCTAAGCACACTAGGAGGAAGGCAGCAAATGACTCAACATGGAAGCAACTTGACCCAGATTTGGGCATTCTTCCTGGGGCATCCACAGGGCCCCTCTTGTCTAATCAGAGGTGCAGACACCCCATTTTTCTGTGGTTCCTACTGCACATATTATCACCTGTAGCCAGCAAGCACTGTGGGATCTGCTAGAAGGAAAGACGTTGCAGGAGAGCCATTCAAACCAAGATGCCTGCCTGGCACATTTTACACGAAGACTCTTTCATCCCAAGCAGAGCGAATGTTCCCTAGCTTTGAGCGACCTCTCAGGATGTGTGGAGTCTGGCTGGGCACGAAAACGCAGCAGCCTGACGCGCTCTGCCCCCAGGATTCCCACTGGGAATTAGAAGGCAGTGTGGCGGCTCTCTATTAACTTTAATATATATATTTTTTATCACCTGAACTCATTCGAGGTCCCTCTGGCTCCACAGCAGGGGTCCCCATGTGATAGCTGCCAGGATCCACCCCCACTTTCAGAGAGTGGGGTCTGTATGCTGCCCTCCACTTTTCAAAGCCTTTTGCTGGTCATCAGAGACTCTTGTGGGGTTGGGCTCTGTGAAATCAGGGGCTTCCTCTCCTCTCGCCTTCTCCCTTTTCTGCCTCCTCCACCCCCTCACTTTCTCTTCTCCTTTATACTGAGTGATCTGTTCAAAGCAAGTCATCTCCTGGAAGTGCCTGCATGGGATCTGGGCTCCCATCAAAGCCTCAAGAGCTTCCCACAGCCTAGCTCGGGTGCCTGTCACAAGTAACTGCCATGGACTTGGAGGTTAATTCCTGCTTCTTGGGGCTTCAGCATTGGGGGCTAGAGCAGGCCTGGTTGTTGGGGTCACAGTTGGCTAACAGAAGGGAGATTTGAGCCAGACCAGCACAGCTGTTTCACCTCTGGCTAGTAAAGTGGCCACAGCCTTAGACATGTTGGTAACCTTGAGTCTCTTTCTGGCTATACCAGATGGTAGCAGGCAAGTCCGCCACTCTGAGATTCAATGTTTTCATCTGCAAAGTGGGCCAGTGGCTAAAACCTCCTTTTCCCCAGATTGTCGAGATGATGAGCTAGTGGGGTGAGCACGTGGAACTGGCCAGGACCCCTACTATAGCCAGTCAGATTCTGCTACGTTCTGAGTGAGCCCTGGAATAGGAGGGGAGAGCCAGACACACCCAGAGGCAAGTGAAGGAAAGGGACCCTAGCAAGTACTTCCTGCCATCTTCTAGTCTCTACTGTCCATGAGTGGCCAAACGCACCCAGAAGTCCGACGGCAAGAAACCCTGGAATAGTTGCCTCCGTGCAAAGTGACACAGAGGGAGGGCTGGGCTGAGAACAGTGTTCAGTGTGCCTCGGTAAGCACTGTCACACTTGGGTGTGTGGTGTGCCATGTGTGAGTATTGTCACACTTGGGTACATACAGTCTAGGCTGTGTTGCTCACAAACACGACATAGGGAGGAATCGCAGCACCCCCATCTAAGCACCACAGAAACCCTGAAAGGGTAGAAAACTGAGGCTCAGAGTGGACGAAGGTCCAAGCACATCTCCTGGGAAAACCAGTGTCTGTGAGACGAGTGTTAGGGAAGACCAAGGTTTTATTCAGTGGGCAAAGGATGGATCACGCAGAATTTTATTTGCAAATCAGCTTCTGGACTCCAGGAGGGAGGGTCTTACTGATAAAAGGGGTGAGTGTTCCTGTCTTCTCTGGGAACAGTAGGCTTTAATGCCACCTCATTTCACTTCTTGAGGGTAGTTCTGGTCATGGTGGCAGCTTTGTGCCTTTCTAGATCCAGATAACCCTATGTTTAGTCCCAGGCAGATTTCTCAGTGATGAGCATGTTGACCTGCAGGACTGAGGGGACTTTGACCCGTGGGTTAAGAGGGCAGAGGAGACAGACAGAACATGAAGACGGAGCCAGCGCACCTTCTCCTCCAGTTCTCACCATCACGTGTCTACACAAGTGAGGAGACAAGTGAGGAGCCAGTGTCTTCAGAAGGAAGAAAGCCTTCAAAGCCAGGCATGTGCCATACCTGTAACCCCAGCACTCTGGAAGCTGAGGCAGGCCAATCGCGTTCAAAGCTAGCCCTTTCCCGAAACCCCTCAAGTAACCCAGGCTGTGGGTGTGACCCGTGCAGAGCTGTTCCAACAGCTTGATCAGCAGGAAGCTACCAGAGTGCTTTCCAGCTGTGCCCCACCCAAATGAGATGCTCAGTCAGCTGAGAGCAAGGAAGACAGATGCTGTCTTGAGGCACTTCCTCAGCACACTAAGGAAGCCCATTCTCAGGCAGCAGCTCTCTGCCTGTGCTGAGAGGTGGAACAACACTTTCCTGGGGGTTACCTACGACCCAGAAAACACAGATATTTACATTACAGTTCCTAACAGTAGCAAATTTACAGTTGTGAAGTAACAATGAAAATAATTTTCTGGTTGGGGTCACCACAACACGAGCTGTGTTAAAGGGTCATAGCATTAGGAAGGTTCAGAACCACTGTTCTAAAGGGACAGAGCTTCTGATACAACAGGCTGCTTGGCAGTGGTGAAGGCTATTCTTGGTTGTCAACTTGACTACATCTGAAATGAACTAAAACCCATCCCAGGCGGGTGCGCCCATGATAGAATACTCTTCATTAGATAATGTGGAATGGGGAGGCTTACCTTTAATCTGGATCTTTTGAATCCAGAAGACCACATTTAGCCTGGGCCACACTTTCTGGTGGCAGCTTATACACAGGACACAAAAGACAGAAGCTCTTGCTCTTTGCCTGCTTGCCCTCACTATCTCTGGCAAGTACATTCCTCCACTGGCATCAGAGCCTACTTCTCCAGGATCCTAGCACACACTAAGACCAGCTGAGATAGCCAGCCTCTTGGGCTTTCTGTTTGTACACAGCCATTGTTGGATTGGCTAGACCACAGCCGGTGAGCCATTCTAATGACTTCCCAAGCATTCCTTGGTGTGCTGGCCAGTCTTTGTTGTCAACTTCAGGTATTTAGTTTCAGCACCACTTCACGACACTGGGCATGGATTCATCCAAGGTCACACATGCCTGAAACAGTGGACCCAGAACCCAGCTCCTCACTTGGAACATAGCCTGTGACGTTGATCTCATGGCCCTGAGCAGTAGGCGGCATGACCACAGTGCCTGTCAGGAATGGCAGTCTACCCCTTCGTGGGAGAAATTCCTGCTGAGAGAAATCTCAGAGAGCAACCACTCAGGCTTTGATTGTTTCTGTCTGCACATCTGCCACTTAAAATTGCTTCCTCCACAAACTCAATCTACTGCTATAGGAAAAGTAGGAATCAATTATCCCAGATAGGTAGATGGTAGCTTTGAGGAAGAAAAATATTGAATTCTGTCCATACAGAGGAGTTTCAGACAAGAAATTCAAATAGCCGCCCTCCTCCCACCAAGTCTGAATGGGAGTGGGCAAAATGGGAGAGAGCAAGAATGGGGCTGTACCCTCCCATAATCCAAGCTCCTCCCACTTGGCTTGCTTTTCTCAGCAATAAGGGCCAGGGGGCTAGGAGGGCAAAAAATAGCCAGTGTAATCTGTTCTTTCCTTCCCTTTCTCTGGAGGTGGGAGGGGCTGCAAGGGAGTGATCATGCCCCTCCCTCATCAAAATAACCACTTAGACTATAGCAGCCCGAATCCTGCCTTTTTCTCCAGGTCCAGACTGATGAACTTTGTTACCACTCTTGAGATTAACTTACTGCAAAGGGGGAGTAGATAGGAGCCCTGAGGTCGGGACAGGAGGTGATAGGAGCCCTGGGGTCGGGAGAGGGCAGAAGCAGGAGGCAGGTCTGCGGGACCCCCTTCCTTCTCACTGCTGCTGATCTTCCAGCTCTATGGTTGTCTGCACTTGTTGCCCCAGTGTCACCTACAGTCCTTATTTCTGTCTTGTCACTTGACATCCCTGGAAAGAGTTCTCGCTCCAATTCCTCTTGCCTACCTCTGCCCCTCTTTTGAGATAAAGTCTCATGTATCGTCGTTGGCCCATGCAGCTGAGGATGACCTTGAACTTCTGATGTGCCAGGAATGCAGGCAGGAAGTACCAATGCAGGTTTATATAGTGCTGGAAGTTAAGGAGGACTCGATGCACACTGGGCCAGCACCCTGCCAACTGAGCTACAGGTCTCTGTTAATTAAAATCAAGCTGTAGGCTGGGCTGGTTTCCTCACTGATCTCTGTCTTCATACCAGCTATCAGGAGAGGACCATTTCTCTGCTTGGCAAGGGCCTGCTGGCGCATGATCCCCTCTGTCTTCACAGGCTTGGCTCTCACTCTCTCACCTTCCTGACCTAGCCAGGAAAGCTTTTCCACTTTCTGTTAAGGCGAACAAACAAACACCTAGGCCACCAGATATCCAAAGTCACATTTCTGCTACAAAGGTCACATAATTACATCTCCAAAGTTTCTTAATATAGGAAGTTTGGATTCACAGGTTTTGAGGGATGGACGAGCCCCTTTGAATACATTGAGAAATACTGTCAATGTATTTATCTGCATTACTAAGTGTAGATCTGTCTCCTCATCTCTCTATTCTGCACTTACCTGAAATCCCATCCACAGCTTTCTAAGAAGCCCTCCCCAGCACATCTCAACCGGTGGGCAGCACGACACTGAAATGTACTTGACCTCTCTGGTTCTCATTTCCAGCAGAAGCAGTGGCTGCCGGTGAACTTGAAACTGGCCCTTACAGCACCTAGAAACCTCTGGGTTATAAATATCCCCATGTGAATGCCTTCAACCTGCTGGTCTGAGGACCGGAAGTGCACAGTCAGTTCTCCAAAGCCAGGCTGAGCCAGCCCCACCAGTCTTGCCTGATGTGAATGAGGCCCTGACTCCTTCATCAGAGTATCACTTCTGACTTAAGAATCTCTCAGAAACTTGGGCACAGTTTTAACAATTCCTCCTGTCAGGGCATCTGGAGCTATCTGCAGTATAAACATATGCAAGTTATCTCTGTAAAGAACAGCACGGAGAGCTGGTTTCATAAGAAGGGAGCAGGACAAGCCCACCTGGCAGGAGAGCTGGTTCCCAAGGCCTCTGGGGTGTGTTAGCTGCAGTGTGACCACACGGTCCCAAGGGCAACAGGAAAATGAGCTTAGCTTCAAGAGAATATGACTTCTTCCTAGAAAACAAACCAGGAATTGTGCTGTGTGTGCTGTGATGATTTGTTAGGTGCTCACAACAAAGGATGGATAAAGAACGTCTGATTCTTGAGAAAACACACAAGATGTCACATGACCCTGCTGCTAAGCTTCTCTTTAAGTGTGCAGGCTGCAGGCTGTTGACAGTCTAGGGCTGGGATCTCTAGTGATCAGGTGCTGCTCACTCTCAGCAGTGCCTGCCCTGGGCCTTCACTTAAGTTGCCTAATCCAAATCACCTCAAAGCTGAACCCAGATCTCTTCACTAATGTCTGAATTAGGGTTCCCATTGCTGTGATAACACAGCATGACTAAAAGCAGTCTGGGGAGGGAAGGGGTAATGTCATCGTACAGCCTGTAACTCCATTGTCCCGGGTATTCAGGGCAGGAACCCAGACAGGAAGCTGGATGTAGGGACTGAAGGAGAGACCACAGAGGATGCTGCTTCCTGGCTTGTTCTCTGTGGCTCCCTCAGCCTGCTTTCTTCCTCCATCCAGGACCACATACCCAGAGGTGGCACCACCCATTGTGGGATGAGCCCACCCGTATCAATCGTCAGTAAAGAAAAGGTACCACAGGCTTGTCCACTGGCCAATGCAGTAGGATCATTTTCTCAGCTGAGGTCCCCTCTTCCAGAATGATTGTCACCCATGTTAAGTTGATAAGAAAACTAACCATGACAGTTGACCCCTTGTCAGCTTGACAGACAAATAATTGTTTAACCATACCTTTTCTTTCTTATCTCCAAGATCTCACGTTAATGTCAAATACCACAATAGAAGAAGAGAATTGGCAAACAGGGCCCCCATGATCCGAGCCCTGATCACCGTGGCTCCAGTGTTCCTGCCTGGGAACCCCAGCAATCCTCAGGATCAGCTACCGACAGTGATCTGAATGGAGCCAGGGAGGAGGGTCAGGCTGGGTAAGCGCCCCAAGGACCATGGGCACGGGAATGCAGGGAGGCCTGTCTGTGTTTTAAGACTCAGGCATGGTGGCACGCATCTTTAGTCCTGGCACTGAGGAGGCTAGGGCAGCGGACCCTCCAGCCTGAGGTCAGCTTGAACAACATCAGCCTAAGCTACGCAGGGGAACCCTGCAAAAGAGAACTGGTTTTCACAGACCCCTCTACTGGTGTTTCCCTTAATTTTTAGCTGCTGGTGATGTGCCTGTTGACTGAACTCTAAAGATCAGCATCTGAATAAACTCAGAATTTGGGGCCTGCCATCTCCACAGGCTGCTGTTTCCTCTTCCTTTTCTTTCTCTTTCTCTCTTTTCCTATCTTCCTCCCTCCCTCCCTCCCTCCCTCCCTCCCTTCCTTCCTTTCATGAAATGGCCCAGCAGTCCTTTTTCTTTTCTTTTAACCTTTTTATTGGTCCTTTGTGAAGTTCACATTACATGCCCCAATCCTCCTCATCTCCTCCTCCCCTCATACCTGCCCTCCACCTCGCAGCCTTCCCGCTCACGCAGACATACAAACTTCTCTGTGGAAGCTGTGGTATGTCACAGTGTGTCCACAGTGTACCCTTTTGTCCATGTTTCTTTGCTTGCAAAGGCTCACTGCAATCGTTGGTTGGTCTCATCCCAGGCCTCTGGCTTCTGCTACTCTATCAACACTGGAACCTCACGGGGACTCCTCCTGGATATCCTGTAGTCGCAGGACTGGCCCCTTCTGTTGGGGTGGGCCAATTCAAAGCCTTGATCTGGACCTGAGAGGTATCCCAGCTGCTCAGCCAGCTAACCCATAAACCTTGCAACCAGGGTCAACTCTACCCCGCTGTCCACTGGTGGTCATGTCAGACTAGCTCCAGATCTGGCCCCATGGTGCTGGTATGGTGGTCCTCTCAAGCTCTCTCTTCACCTGGGCCCACCCAAGTAGCCCCTTGCAAAGGTCCTCTGTCTCAGGCTCATTCCCATCTAGGGCCCACAGGGCCAGGTGAGGGGGGGGTTCTTCTAGTCTCTGGCTTGCTCCCTATCCTGGGAGCCAGTCTGGGCCTGCCTGTGTTGGACTGGTGGCTATCTCAGGCTCCCCTTTTTCAGGGAATGTTAGGCTATCAATCATTCAGACGTTCATAGGTCAGACCCTGAGAGTAAGCAGAGCCTCTCCTCTGTGCCTCCTACTGACTCACATGTGGCACAGCAGCCACACCTACAACACCTCTGGGGCACAGGTTCCCTGTTTCTAAGCTTGCCTTGCTGTTTCTCTTTCTCCTTCCTTCTCACCTCCTATCCTTAAAGTGATGCCTCGATGCTTATAACTTTAGCAGACAATACTGTGCACAAACTAACCAGTATTAGGCCCAAAAGTTTCCCCACAAGTGACACACCAGAGGCCTAAGGCCACAGCAAGGCAAGATGCCATGGGGCCCATCTGTAGGTGGAGAGCTAGCTATGAATCTTGGGGAAAATAGGACCTTTGAGCTTAGGTTTTAGAATATGTGTGGGACTCTCCCAGCCCAGAAAGTGAGAGGACCTCCCTCAGCAGCGAGCCCTGAGTCTGAGAAACAAAGACACTAGAAGACGTTAGTGGAGATGGCTGGAGGAGGTTGGGCTGGGAGGGCAGAGAGAGCACATGCTACCGGGAACAGATCAGCAGGGCCTCGCGTCACATTAACCCATCTGAACTTTGTCCTGTAGGCAGTGTGGCAACACTGATGAGCCTCGGGCAGCAATGACACTCTAGGGAAAGGGACTGTCTGTCACAGTGGAAGCCTCGGGCCTGAAAAGCTGCTGGCTGCACTGGGCCGGGCACAGGTGTGGTAGGCCTCAGCCACAGGCCTGGAGCTGAGAAGACTGAGATGGTAGCCACTGGACAGGTGTACAAGCAGACGGCTTCACACCCCTTTCACACCCTCTTCACGCCTCTCAGTCAGCAGGTCAGAGGGCAACATAACCAGAGACACAGAGCTACTCAAAACACAAAAATGCCCATTGCCAGGCAAATTGACAAGCAGGGATGTCAGTGGCAGAGGAGCTGCAGGGCACAGAGCACAGTTACGCCCCATGATCAACACGCAACAGTCTATGAACTAGCTGCTCAGAGGAACAAGGAGAGAACTGACCGTATGCTCTGACAGGGCACTTCCAGCCATGTCAGCCCCAGGTAACAGTGGTATCTCAATGGGCCAAATGAACTTCAGTTTACAGCTTAGGATTCGTGAGGCCCAAGAAAGTCATTCATTTGCTGCAGGGTAGAGAGATGCTCCAAGAAAATTAATCCCAATCCAATTCATAAACCAAGTTTCATCCAGACTCACATTGTCCTGTCTTCTCAGATTCAGGAGCCTGTTTGTCTGCTCCATACATAGGGCAGTGATAGCTGAAGGACTGGGGTCTACACCACTTCCCAAGCACAGCGCCAGATCTTTTAGAGGCTATAGACAGACCTGAGCCAACTATGAGGTCAGCAGCTGCCAGCCTCTTTAATGACGAGGGCCTCTCTTGGAAAGAGGCATTGGGAGCTACGTCTCTGCCCTGCTCACTCTTGTAGTGAATGGCTTTGCCCACAGAGCAGTTCTGCAGCACGCACAGAGACATGAAGCTACCCAGGGAGAGGTTCCTGTCAGTCCTCAGGCTGACTGTTCAGGCATTTTCATGTTACATTTAGGGAAAAGTCACTTTGCGAGCACAGCTCAGCCACTGGTGAGCTGCCTCTGGCTGTGTAGGCCTGAACGTCCATATTCAAGGCAGTAAGCAGCCAGCCTTCTTCCCACAGCTTTAATTTTGCACAGACTGGCCAGAAGTGTCTGTTTAGTACTTAATTGTCTGCCTTTGGTATTGTTCATTTATTTGAAGTGTTTTTTGAACAATCTTTATTCTGACCAACTGGGCTCTTGGTGTGACCTGAAACAGTAACATTGGATAAATCCCCCTCTGTTTCCTGGCTGGCTTGGTACTGCACCCAGAGATGGTAACAGTGGAAGATCCCGCTGTACACACTGGAGGGTGGGCTACCTTCACAGTTTGCCCATCCTAACCCACGTAAGGTATATCCTAATAGTGCCCATGTCACAACAAATACACCAAAATTCAAATGCAAGGGCTGTGAGTGAGACCAGTCTTATCTCCACATACACATTCAAAGCCTATGCTACACACACACATCGATGATGATAATCACCCAGATGAAAATTGCTGTTACTTTATATAAGGTCTGTGGCTGGCATGCATGGTGAGCATGAGGACTCATGTCCTGCCATGTTGGCTGATAACCATGTATTCTCACCATTCTTCCCACATGCCTTCCTCTCTGGTTGCCAGGTACTTTGGCAAGGTCCCAGTTTCACGAGTGTCTGTTAGATTTTCCGCAGAGATGGTTTCCAGTGTACCTTAGAATGCATGGTGCCCAGTGCACAGGGACTTCTTAAATGAGTGCAGGAATGTGTGTTGGTGAGAGGCGTTACGCAGCTGGACAGCATCTGTCTGAGCGCCTGTTGCTGTCTCCTCGATGCCTTGGTTTTGTGAAGTTTCCATAGGCTGTTGTGCCCACTTGGAGAACAACGCACACTTTCCCTGGGAAATAACGGATAAGCCAGGCATGGTTGTACACATGTACTCTCTTGGGAAGCTGAGTCAGGAGGATCAGGCGCTCAAAGCCAAGGCTGCCAAGGATTAAAGGTCAGCCTGGACAATGTGGTGAGACACTTGTCTCAAAACAAAAGGTAAAGAGAGAGATAGGGCTAGAGCTCAGGGATAGAGCTCCTACCTAGAAGAGATGAGGTCTGGGGTTCAGTCCCCAGTCCCACAAAGAAAAATTTAAGGTAGAAAAAGAATTGAAAGAAAAGTAGTACAAACTATGTGTTGTTTTGACAATTTTTCAAATATCTCGCTCATTTAAGCATAAAACTTATTGAAGACAGACTCAGCAAGGTTAAGCAACTTTCCCAAAATAATTCAGCAAGTCAATGGCTTTTCTATTGGCTGTCTGATGCCAACCCAGGCTGTTGTTCACGCAACACAGAGCCAGCATACATATGTACTTTGAGAAGCCAGCAATGCCAGGAAGTATCTAGAAATTCATTTTAGAGAAGTCTCCTGCTACAAAGTGAAGAGGCTTTGAAAATATTGAAAGTGCACTGTATTCAGAAACCGGGAAGTCTAGACACCCAAATCTCTAGATGCCTCCCTCTTTCATGTTTTCTATTTTGTGGGAGGGAGAGGGCTTTCCATGTGCTAAACGTATGCAGAATTTTACTGAAAAAATGTTTAATAAATCAAAATGCACCAAGAACAAGAAGCATCAGACAGCCGGGGTGATGGCTCTCTGTGAGCTGCAGATCCAAGGAGGTAGACTGTGTGTTCCACAGAACTGATTGATGGGATGAGAGTGATCAGGGAGGAAACACACACCCTGCCTTAGACAACCACCTGAACAGAGGAAATTTAAAATGCGAGAGGGAAGTTGAAGTACCAGTGAAAGATTAAAGAAGAGGCACAAGTACAAATGGGCATATCAGCCATGGGGAGGGAGCTATAGTGTGTGCTTCAGACTGGGCTGGGCTGTGCCAGGGGCTCCCATGTCTCTCCAAAGCTCACGGCACAGAAGCCAGAACCACCAGTGACTTCTTCACTACCAGTGAAGGGGAGCACCCCACAGCTTGGCGCTCATAGGTTGGCCATGAACTTTGGCCAAGAGACGGCTTCCATCTTCTGATCAAACATGGCTACTCATCATCATCTGTCCACATATTTATCTAGCCTGTGTACAAGCATTCATTTATCCATCCCTTCATTCATGCATCCATCCCTATATATATCCATTTATATATTTACCCACCCACCCATAGAGCCATTCATTTAGGCAGCCAGCCACAAGCCCCAGTCATTCACCCATTATCCCACTTATCCATCCGTTTACTCCTGTCATCTTTCCACCCACCTATCCCTCTGTCACTTCGTCCCTCTGTTCGTCCACCTGTCTATAAATCCTTTATTTATCCATCTCCCATCCATTCATCATTCAACCATTTCTCTAATCACCAATCCATCTATTTATCTTCCAGCCCTCATCTATCTACCTAACAAATCTTTATCATTGGTTGGTTTATAGCAAGTCCTAAGTGGGAAGATATCAATTCAACAAAGAGAACAGTTAGGTGCCAGGGCACAAAGTGAGGCTGGTGAAGTGGGAAGAGGCCAGATCAAGCAGGGCCTTGGTAGAATGTAGGGCTTATACACAGGTCAGAAGGAAGATACTGGAGAGTTTGGTGTAGGGCTGTGACATGGTACGATTGGGCTTTTGTTGGCTGGAAAGAATTCAACAGCAAACAGGCATGAAAACGGGCTGCACGGAGGCGCTGGTAGGTGGTGCCCACTTGGACAACCGACTTGCATTTGGGAGGAAAGGAAAGAGAAAGATCCCCAGTGATTTACACATTTTCAACCTTAAAGGCCACGTGTGTGCTGGCACTACTCCTGAAAATGACGAGCTTGGAAGAGGCAAGGCACTCCTCCTATCCTCTAGCTGCACTGTCCAAGCACCCGTTACATGCTGGAAATTCAAACTTTCCTTTGAGAAGAAAAGAACAGCTGTCACGGGTCCATCTAGACTCCTGGTTCCACCCACAGCAAAACCTACTTCCTATGGCCAGGCAGAAGCACCACCAGGAGTTCAGGGTTTTGGGGAGTTTTCCATTGTGTGCATCTAACTCAGATTTGTACCTACCAAAGATCAAAAAATTAACCAGTAATTGTTCATGGGGGCAGAGAAGCACTTCTCCCTATAAACCTTGCTTTTGTATGGTGTAAACCATGACAGATGATCACATGAATTCTTCTCCGTCAGGAGTTCAGCCATCGTTAGAGCACCACTGATCAAGTGTTCCCACAGCAGCATTCTGGCTTTCTCTTAGATATTGATTAACCCACTGAACACCTGTCGTCTGCCCATGAATTTGCCTGACCATGCCCATGACATCTGCCATCTCTGATTAGACCATAGAGAGACTGGGGACATTTACTTAAAAACCCAACTATCTTAGTTAGGGTTTCTATTGCTGTGATGGAAAACCATGATCAAAAACAGGTTGGGGAAGAAAGGATTTATTTGGCTTACACATACACATAGCAGACCATCATTGAAGAAATCAAGGACAGTGAAAGAATCAGACTAACTTTGTAACCGATGGTTCTTTTAATTGTCTTATAACTTATATTTTCAAGTTTTAGTCCCATGTTAATTAAAGCCTCTTAGTGCTTCTCCAGAGAACAGAGGAATGTAAAAGTTCCTGACATTAGCCATCTGTGAGGGCAGAGATAAGGAAAAGAACAAGCAGAGATCTCTACTAAGTGGAGGGAAAATCACCGGCAGGCACCTGGGAGATGCACTTTGTTTGGAAACTGAGGCAAATGGCCCCAATCCTTCTACTAAATAGCTCCTGACCTTTGACCAAAGCCTGTAGCTCCCACTCCTCAGAACAGACATGGGATGAGTTAATCACTCTCCCACCGTTAACTGCAGCTATATCTCATATGGCAGGAAATTCCAAACTGACTTGAAGATCAGATATTTACGACAGGGCTGACCAGACCTAAGGGTGCCCAGAACCAACCAATTATTTTAAAAGTTAAATACCTCATCCAATCATGAATTGCCAAGAAGGCAACCCCAGAAAATTCCTGCATCTTGTCCTTTAAAAACCCAAGGCCTTTGTCTCCCAGTGCCTTGCTGACCAGCAGGGGTGACCCCATTGCGCAATGGTCAAACTAAACCTCTTGTGATTTTGCATCAATGATTAGTCTCCTGGGTTCTCTTCATACCTTCTGAAAATTAGGCTCATGCTGGGCCTAACAGACAGGAACTCAAACAGGGCAGGAATCTGGACGCAGGAGCTGATACAGAGGCCATGGAAGGTATTGTTTACAGGCTTGCTAACATGGCCTGCTCAGCCTCCTTTCTTACAGAACCCAGGAGACCAGCCCAGGGACAGAACCACCCACAACAGCTGGGCCCTCCATCAGTAAACTAATCAAGAAAATGCCTTACGGCTGGCTCTCATAGAGGCATTTCTCAAATTAGGTTTCATTTTTTCAGATCACTCTAGTTTGTGTGTTGAGACGAGAGTAGCCAGCACAACTGGCCCCTTGTCAGTTTGACACACAGCACACACTATTAAGCTACACCTTTCCTTTCTTATTCATCCCCAGGATCTCACATTACAAATAACTTTAAAAGTCCCACGTTCTTTACAAATTCAAACATATAAATTTTCAGTATCTATAAAATAACCAATCTCTCTAAAAATTTAAAGTATCTCTTAAAAGTTCAAAGTCTTTCAGCTGTGGGATTCTTATAGAAATCAAAATTAAATTAAATACCTTCTTCAAAATGGAAGAACCAGGGCACAGTCACAATCTAAAGCAAGCAAAACTAAACTCTAACAGTACAAATAACTCATTACCTGGGATCCACTCACGATCTTCCGGGCTCCTCTGAGGAGCTTGAGTCACACCTCCAGCTCTGCCCTCTGCAGCACACACAGCTTGTCTTTCAGGCTCCAGCTGGCTCCACTCCCTGCTGCTGTTCTTGGTGGTCAGCCTAGGGGTATGGGCATCTCCAAAGTGCTGGAGTCTTCTGCAGAAACTGGCTACACTTTCACCAACAGCCTCTCATAGGCTCTCTTCATGGTACCAAGCCCCAACTTCTCTGTGTGACCCCTTCAGCCCTGGGCCTTCACCAACAGCCTCTTCTGGTCTGACAGTGCCAAGCCTCAGCTGCTCTGCTTGACCTCTTCAAAACCGGTACCTGCCGGGTGGCTCTTACGCTACCAAGTTTGGCTACCAATGCAAGATACAACCTCGGCCACTTCTGAATCACAGCTTGTGTGTGCCGACCCCGAGGAGATACTCTCCAGAAGACTTCACCTCAGTGGTGCTGCTCTATTCTCAATCACTGCTAATGTCTTAGCTCCAGCAAACAGCATCAATTATCCCAGTAACGCAAATGTTTCACTTCAGTGGTGCTGGTCTCTTGTTAATTAAGGCTCACTCTTCAGCCCCAGCTGACCAGAATGACAGAACTTTAATTCAAAATAGCAAACAGTTCTGAAAAAAATCTTCAAACATCCCTCTAAAACTTCACAAGCCAGGCTTCCATCTTCTGCACTACTCTCAGCATTCTTAACTTCCAAACTCTCACAAAACATCACACTGAGCCCTCAACATGAATGGTTTTTCCAGCTCAAAGTTCCAAAGCCTTCCACAGTCCTCCCCCAAACATGGTCAGGTTTGTCATAGCAACACCTCACTGCCCTGCTTCCAACTTCTATCTTAGTGTTTCTGTTGCTGTGATGAAACACCATAGCCAAAAACAGGGTGTTATTTATAAACAGGGTTTCTTTGGCCAATATCCACATTGTAGTCTTTCATGGAAGGAAGCCAGGACAGGAATTCAAACAGGGCTGGAACGTGGAGACAGGAGCTGATGCAGAGGCCACAGGGAAGTGCTGCTCTCTAGATTGCTCTCCATGGCTTGCCCAGCCCGCTTGCTTTTCTTTCTTTCTTTCTTTCTTTCTTTCTTTCTTTCTTTCTTTCTTTCTTTCTTTCTTTCTTTCTTTCTT
>NW_026596125.1:15884618-15923775 GCF_907164565.1 Psammomys obesus
CTTTCTTTCTTTCTTTCTTTCTTTCTTTCTTTCTTTCTTTCTTTCTTCAACTTCAAATTCTACTTCCAAGCTACAGAAATACAAAGAGCTGGTAAAAGAACAGACACACTGATCAATGGAATGAAAATGAAGATTCAGACATAATTCATTCACCTATGCCCACTTGATTATTGGTAAAGAAGCTAAAGATATACAATCAACAACAATAAAAACATCTTCTTCACCACATGGTGCTGATCAAACTGAGTATCTGCATGTCAAAGAATCTAAATAGACCATAGTTGCAACTATACATAAAACTCTTTGATCACCTGCCCCTGAGGGGGGAGCCAGCCTGCTTTGTTATAGTGCCCAAACCATCAGTCTAGGGGTGAAACGACCCACAAAGGGCTGACTTCCCTCATCAGTCACTCATTAAGAAGATGTCTTATAGCTGAATCTTACAGAGGCATTTTCTCACTTAAGGTTCCCTCCATTCAGATAACTCTAGTTTGTGTGTCAAGCTGACACAGGAGCAGCCATGACACCAACTGAGACATTTGGACTTCCCCACCCAGGCACCTGTCCTAAGAGATGCAGAATCGATGTCCAGATCCTAGTTTGAGAGGCTGTTATATCGTACCACCAGATCCTTCTTCACCATTGAGACACCCTGTCCTCCAGCCACCAGAGGATGTCCACCAGCCACTCAGCTGAGTTCCTCACTGAGAAGTACCCTAGGAAGTGTCCTATGGTCCCAGTCCTTCCATGGGTTAGCTCAGAGCCAATGGGGAAGCAGCCCAGGACAGAGGCCCTGACTCCTCAATTCGAAGTAGGATGTTTCTGATGAGTATCTTAGCTCCACAACTTTCCAGAGAACAAACCTCTACTGTGACTGTTGCAACCCAACTCTTCCCCAGTGCGTGAGAGTCCTAAAGTATCACCCCAACAAACCTCTGCACCCAAGTCTCAGCAGCTCTGCCTCCCAGGGTACCCAACCTAAGGCCACAGTGTGCTACTGCCACAAGGACTCTGGGTGGGACTGGCCACCCCAACAGGCAACAGTCAGAGGGAAAGCTAGGCACTGGATGGAAAGCAGGTAAACTTTGCCCAAGTGCTCCTGGGGAGAACGCCCCAGCACCCAAGAGTCTGTGCTGTGCCAGAAGAAGATTTGCCTGGAAACCTGAAGGCTTGGAATCCTGGTTTTGTCTCAAGCGACATGACCTTCAGCAAACTGCTTAGCCTCTCTGGGCCTCACTTAACTGAAAAATGGGCCAACATCCCTTGGATGGGAGTGAGAAAGACTTCCATAAGCTTGGAAATGTCCCTGTAAAGCTGTGCGATAAATGCTGATGTCTTCTCATGCTCTGGCCACACCCACATCTTCCAGGCCAGAGAACAGAAGGTAACAAATCTGAAAACGCCAACTGGCTAGGGTCCCTGAGTGGAGAAAAGTTAGTATCCCTGGGCTTCCCAGGTGAGGCTTCCTGGAAGCAAACTGGGGGAGACAGGAAGCTGTAAGAACAAGGGGGTTATGAGAATAACGACAGAGTTGGGCCCTACACCTAAGCTCTTACTGGGGATGGCGTGAAGAAGCTGTCTGCAGCCCAGCCACTGGGGGGTCTTCGTAACACGATAACTGTCTTTCTTCTTCCCTAGGTTACTGCCCAGCCTTGAGGTCAGTGCTTAGCAAATGCTTACAGGGTGAGTGGCTGAGTGAGTTTTTGTCTTTTACCCTACAAAGCTGTGGTCCTAAGAAGGAAAGGTAAATGCCTTCTGGGTTAGCTCTTTGAAGAAGGGCTTGTTACAGCAGGCCAGGCCTGTCCCTTCCTGTCCAGGGCACCGTGCATTGTCTGTGAGCCTCATTCTCCTACACCAGCCCTGGGAAAGCTGTGGCCCTATTGTTTGCGCGGTCGCACCTAACATAATTACCTTCTTGGCATCAACCTGGCTGCACTTCTGACTCTGGAGGGGCTGAGAAGTCACTGTAGAAACTGCGGCCAGAAACAACCTGAAATAGTTATGCTCTATGGATGGTTCAGAAAAGTTGCCAGTTAAGAATGGAGGCCTTCTTCAAAAGGTGGCCATTCCATGGGAAGTCTTGATGCCACAGCCAGCATGGTCTGCAACCCTGCCCTGCCAGTCCCCCCCCTTTCACTAGGCAGCTGTCCTTGGCCCTGCGCTCCCCTGGACACCTCTCAGTAATACATTGGAGGGGAACTGCATTTTGATTTTACAAGTGGGGGGAAAACCGAAGCTCTGAGAAAGCAGATGATTGGCCCCTACATGGTAGGTGTGGCCGAAGGACTGGACTACACTGGACTACAAGGTCTGGCTACATTGAAGGTTCAGTGGGAAGGAGGCTGTGGCTTTGAAGACAATGCAACATGAGTCATATCCACTCAGTCACATGTGGCTTCGGTTAACAGGGCCCCCGGCACATCAGAAAGGACCTGCTGGCCAGGACTCTGCAAGGGTGCCTTTCCTGGGGGCAGAGGGAGCAGCTCACTGGAAGCCAGCTTCCCCAAAGTTGTTGCACAGGACAGGGCTCCATTCAGAGGGGTGTAATTCAACAAATGAGAACCTGGCTTTCAGCGTCCCCGGGACACAGACTAACAGTGACACCCGAGTCCTTGCCACAGAGCACCAAGGGCTCTCAGGCCTTGCAGCTTCAACTCCCCAGCTCAGCACAGGCCACACCATCAGCACAGGTCACACCATCAGCCTAGGGAACTAGAGGGATGAGTGTCTTCGGAAGAATTCTCTCTAGAAAGAGTAGTGTAGAAATGAATTCAATTCACATTATCATGATAACAAAACTTTGGGGAAATAAGAGACAGTGTGTTGGAGGCCTGTGGTTATTACAAAAAGTGAAAAACTGCTCCTTAAAAACAAACAAAAACTAAAAAAGGAAAGATTGCCTGATAGAGACTACAAAGATGAAACGCAAACCTGTCCTGGCAACTTCCTTTTGACACAGGAAGAGAAGCTTCTGTTTCCTGGGCATCTCTCCACCAAGTGAGATTCACTGGTACATGAGTCAGGAGAGAACACTGAGATGCCGGTCCCAGGGAGTCAGAGCTTTATCCCCCGCTGTCTGCAGATGCTCCAGCTTCACGGCTGAATGCTGGCAGTGTCTCCTGCAGCCTCTGACCACCACCAACTTCCCCAGTGACCCAGTGAACTGCCACGCTCACCTCGCTGTTTCCCCAAACCTTCTGTCTTTGCCGTGCCAGGCCATCACTTAGTTCTCCATCTTTTATGCTTAACACCAACTGAAGTTAATTAATTGACTTTTCCGACCTCCGCCTGCCCCTTAAGAATGAAGCCTGGGGGCTGGGTGTGTGGCTCAGGAGGTGAAGTGTCCTGAATGTGGGTCCCCAGCACCCACACGCACAGCCAGGCACAGTGGCACACTCCTGTAACCTCAGCATGGAGAGATGAGTGGGAGGATCCCACACCCTTGCTGGCCAGCCCGTCTGGCTGAAATGGCAAGTCTGGGTTTAATGAGGCTCTTTCTCAGAAAACAGCATGAAGAGTTTTAAAGGAAGATGCCGGATGTTTACTTCTGACCTACAAACCTGCCTGCGTGCGTGTGCGCACACACACGCACAAAGAGTGAAATGGACGGCCACCTCCTTCATTCCTGGATCACCAGTACCAGCTCCCAGTAAACCTTTATAAGTATTTTAAGGCTATTTCTGTTTTCATAAACAAGCAGGATTGAGCTGACAGTTCAAAAAATTCGGCTTTTTCACACCCAGTTTGGTTTGTACATGGAGCTGCCTCTACTGTCTAAGATATCTTGATATGAAAACACCCAGCTGCTGCTTCATTGAGGCAATTGTCCACCTATTCATGTCCCTGTCCAACTATCTTGGGGCCTCACTGGTCATCTGGCAGAATGCCCAGCCTCATGAGCATTATGTCTAAGGGGGCAGAAAGGAAGCAAACGCTGATGAGATAGAATTCAGGTACCTCATGATGGGCTTGGGAAAAGTCTGCAGAGCAAACCCCACCTAATGAGTGGCTTGGACTTCAGGCTTCTGGATGGGGCTTGCAGGGTCCACTGTGGTGAGTAACTGGCTTCCCGAGGGAGCAGCAGCTGCTGTCTGAGCGAGCATGTGCCCCATGGGATAGCTGAGGTGGGGCATCAGCCCACAGATCGTTTGGCACAGTTTCAAGCCTGCGTTGAAGAATCAGGCTGGAGGATTCCTAGAGCCTGTGCATCGATCATTGTGGACAGGTGGGAGCTTGGGATCACCACTATTGTTGAGATCAGTTGAGTCTACAAGAAGCCACCCTTCCCAGGTAACAGCCGCTCTCTGGAGTCCTACCTGAAACCTGTGCTGCTGCGTAAGGAACACGGGGAACAACTGTCCCCAAAATGTGTACCATGGTTGTTTTTCCTCCCCCTGATCAAAGCAAGTCTCCAACAAAAGGGGTATAATTAAAAAGAAAAAGCCTTATGTAACAAGGTTTAAAAGAAAACTTTTGAAGCCAACAAGCTGCTATGGGCAGTACTTCAAAGGGCCCAGAATCAATGTTTGTCAATAGCAGTTTGGCATTCTTTAATTTAGCTTTCATGAATATAAAGTGTGATGTTATTAGGGCCCAGCCGTGCCTTAGTTCTGGTTGAGATTAGATCAGAAACCTATCAGTAATCTCAGAAGTGGCAGAGGTTCTTGCCTGATCTGGAGCTCTTTGTCCCATGGCAAAGACCCCAGTCACCCATCAGACCTACAGTGCTGAACACCCCACCGCCTACCGCACCCACAAGCCATGGGGTTCTTTATTTTAGCCGCTATCTTTGGAGACTTTTTTTCCACAGAAGACAAGGCACCCCTTGACTCTGCCCAACCCCCAAGTTACCATTTGTTTAATCAAGATAGTTGGTTTGCAAAACATTAAACAGTATTTGATGCCTAGTTAATAATTTGCATCCTCTTCATTTGTTCCGGAATCCTCAGAGACTGACATCCCTGCCTCCACCCCCAAAGGCACAGACAAGAACAGAAATTGCAGGCAAAGTCAACCCAGAGGCCTTCACCTGCAAGGATATTTGTCAGGATGCTGAAGCTCCATGTTCTGCTGCTAATTGCCCTGGTGGGGAAGTCATCCATTGGGGTAAGTAGTCACTTCACATTTCTATAGTTGAGAGACTTGGAGGGTTTTAACAAAAAAAATCAAACCATCTGGGTTAGAAGCAAGGAAAAGCTGAAACTGGGAAAGACTGGTTGTTGCCTGTTGAGTGTGTCCTGGCTACTAGAGCTTCCAGACTATACCACAGACTTCTGAGCAGCCAGTCTTGCAGTGGCATGTGGAGGGCACGAGCCTCTCATAGCAGAGTCTTGGTGAGTTTGTTCCAGCAGAGGTGGCTAGGGCACACAGAACTCTAAAGTATGGGTAAAATCTGGCATGCACCCCACAGAATCCTTTGAGGAGTTGTGGAAAGCTACACACTCTGTTCCTAGGAAAATAGCTAAGGCCCAGCCATCGCACACATCTCAGATTACCCAGCCATTGGGCTGAGACTAAGAAAAGGACCCCCCCACACACACACACAGCTCTGGGCCTCAGGGGCATACCCTGGTGGCTCAGCAAAAGATTTAGTTGGCTGCCTTAGATCTGAGGAGAGGTCCTGTGCTTGGTACTTGTTCTTCTTTTTCAGTCAATGCTGCAGGGAAGAGAGCCAGGGCCCAAGGGAGTTTGTGGTGAGCCAGAAAGGGAAATGCTATAGAAGGCTTTGACCAGGGGCCTGAGACCTTTGGGGATGCTGCCAGTCTGTGCATCTTTGAGGCGAAGCTGTCAATGGTGTCTCCATACTAGCTATAGACTGAGGCTTGAGTGCTGAGCCTTGGATCCAGTAGCAGTCTTGATTTTGTTTCAGCATAACTTTGGAATATAGGCCATAATAATCTTTCTCGAGCCTCCAAGGAATCACCAACAACCAACTGCTCATTTGGTAAAGGTCATGGAGACAAAAGGTTGTGTGTATGGCTTCCAATAAATGTGGGCTCTTTTTGCTTTTGTTTTTCTTTATGGTGCAGCTGATAAAAACCAAGATCTTTATAGTGTGTGCTAGACAAACTCTTTACTAGCCAAATCTAGTGTCAGCTCTGTTCATGGATAACATGACAACATCCAGAATGAGTGTAATAGCCCTTTTGATGAAGAAACACAGAAGAGAGTAGGGAGAAGATGAGAGTCATTGTAAACTTTTTTTTTTCAAGACAGGGGTTCTCTGTGTAGTCCTGGCTGTCCTGGACTCAATTTGTAGACCAGGCTAGCCTTAAACTCAGAGATCTGCCTGCTGAGTGCTAGGATTAAAGGTGTACACCACTCATACCTAGCAACTTCTTAAGCACTTTTGAGTTGTATTTCTCTTTTGGGGTGTTTCCTGAGGGAATGAAATTAAACTATAGCTTTGCTCATTAGCATGTTCATAAGAATGGTTTTGCCTCTCCTTTCATTCCACTAACTTAACTCAGACACCTTCCTCAGTCCCAGATTCAGTTGCCAAGTGTCTTCTTTAAAAATAATTTTTTTCCGAATTATGAGGTGGGTGGGTATGGTGGCTGCAGTTATGATGGCTATCAGTCTTGTAATTTCTTGGTGGGCACTTCAAGAAGAGGCTAAGAAAGAGCAGCTATCTCACAGGTGTACCAAAAGGCAGTGGCAGTTACCCGAGGCCGAGAGAAAACACCAGTGGGAGGCATTTAGGTTTGCAGGCAGGAAGAGTTGACACCATCTGTTTGATCACGAAAGGAGCCCCTAACCCTCCCCCACAGCATGTGTTTTGTCAGATCCAGGGAATTTTTAGGGTTATCAGTATAACTGTAAGTCAACAGTGGATAAAAGAGGGCAATGGGCGTAGTCAATCCCAAAGAGAGGCCTCGAAGCTTTCGAATTTTTTCTTACCCATATGTGCCAAACAGGTGGCTGGGAAGTCTTTCTGTGTTCCATGGGCTGGCACACTGCGTCTAGGGCAAAGTAGCCAAGCTGGATACTTGGGAGGGTTTCAGGCTTCAGGGGACAAACCCACATAGTCTGATGGACTGAGGGGCCTTTTCCACATACATAGCTAAAAATAACAACCAGTTGTCTCTTAGCACTCAGGAGGTTGAGGCAGGAGGATTGTAAATTCCAGGTCAGTCTTGGCTATCTTATGAGCTACACAGGCCAGCTTGGCCTGCTCAGCCACATCCTGTATCAACGATACAACAATACTAATGAACTGACAGCACACAATCGAGTCAGTGCTAACCCTTAAGTTTGCTATGGACTGGTTCGCTGCCAAAAGGGGCCCAAGTCATAGATCCTGTGACCGCTGCCATTTTACACATAGGGAACTAGACAGCATGACCCCAAGTCCCTTAGCTGGGAAATGACAGAGTTTATACCGCTAGAAGGTAGCCTGGGTCCCTAAGCACAAGACCTCCTGGTGTGTATGGTATTAGGAGCCATGTTCTTACTGGGGCAAAGGTCATTTGCAGGGTAGAGGGTGATGGTTCCATGTGCCTCTGCAGCTGAAAGAATAGGGTCTTAGCATCAGCGCTCGCCCAAGAGGGTCATCTCATCAGAGACTGCCCTTTACAAAGCATTTTATCATCATCTTCTTCAACATGTGTGTGTGGACTGAAGGACATCCTGTGGGGATCAGATATCTCCTTCCTTGCTGCGGGTTCTGAGGATTGAGCTCATGTCATCAGGCTTGCTAACGAGCACCTTTACCTAGTAAGCATCTCCCTGGCCTCTGCTGAGATTTTACCTAGAAACTCACTCAGATACCATGGCAGGGAACTGCAGGAGTTCCTCATAAGCCATCACATCTGGTCTAGACTGGTTTGTGCATACCTAGTGTTCAAATCATTCTGAGGGTCCATCCCAGCAGAGCTGTGTGACAGTATTCCTGCTCTCCAGGAGTCGCCAGACTCTCGAGTGCCAGGCCTGAGACAGAGTCTGTCTGACCCCCACCTTACAGAAAGACTGCTCAAGAGTCAGACCAGGGACTGCCTTCAGCACTGATTCTGAGAGGGTTTGGGGAGCGCCCTAGGCTTGAGCACCATGAAATTTTACCTCTTCCAGAATGAGAGAATAATGCTTGTCAGTACTGTCCTGCTTCAGCCAAGATGGTGGTTTCTCCTGTCCTGCACAAAAGGGTCATATGGCTGAAATGCCTGTTTGCTTACTTCTCTGTAGTACTTGACTCTCCCTAGACACTGAACCACAGAAATGACCGTGTAGACAGGAGATTGCAAATTGGGAGCTTGGAGTACATTCTTCTGCTCACAGCCTGGTTTTGCTTGTCATGGGGAAGGTCAGCCCACAGTGCGTTCTCTTTGTCTCTTTGTTGCCAGGCAGCATTTAAGAAGCAGAACATCTCAAATGGAGATAAGATCTCCAAGGTTTCATAAAAATTGCATATTCTGGTAACAGTGAGCACACACCTCTGTGAGGACTGTGAAGGGCGGTCTGAAGGATCACCAAACTATATCTTCATCATTTTATTGGCAGGGAGAGAGGGAGAAGGAGGGAGAGAGGAAGGAAGAAAGGGAGGGAGGGAGAGGTGAGGACAAACACACAGACAGAGGCGGAGACAGAGAGATGGGAGAAAGACATTGTATAGTTTTTGCTCAAACCACAGATAGTGAAGTATTAATGCCAGTTTGGAGTAAGCAGATGCCCAGTCTCAGCACTCAGATTCACATGAACCCCAGGGAAGAACCCGGGAGTCCCCCTTTGTGAAACCCCAACACCCCAGAATACTGTCTCTCTCATGTCCAGGGGTCCTCTCTTCTCCAACCCAGGCAAAGACTTCTGGAAAAAGGAAGAGATTGAATTCCACTGCAATGTCTCATAAATTTAAGGAGGGAAAAAGAAAAAACTTGATTGTAAGCAGGAGTCCGACTCATTAGCTTTGCAGTGTACACTGGTATTTAGGGAAATCAGGTCGCTGAAGTCACATGTGTATGTAAGCACAGATATATTTATATTCTCAATGCATTAGGGCTTCTTAAATGCAAAAGAAATTCTGCTGTCATAGAGAAACAGCGTGGCAGAAAACTCAGCAGCCGGGATTTTAAATAAAACATGCTTTCTCTTCATAATTAATATAACAAGGTTTCTTGGCTTAGGGTTTGGCAAAGATCCCAGGGAAAAACGGTGAGGGGGGTACTGACGTGACATGCCTATGACTGACCCCACAAACGAGTTCCTGGAAGACCTTGTGTTGAGAGGCCTCTCCTGGGCCTGCCCCTCCCACACTGGGCACCAAGCAATTGGAAAGTAATAGCAATAAAATAGACTCGTTGGCACTGATGTCTCAGCAGTCCTCCTGTCTATTTATTGACTTTGACCACATATGTCTTGTGGTTTGAACTTCCTGACAAGCCTATGAGGTAGGGCAGCCATCACTGATATCATTGATAATGAAGCAAGCTACAGAGATGAGGCCAGCCTGTCCAAGATGGCACCCACGGAGGGCCAGCGAGCTGCACTCAAACTCATCTACCCAAAGCCAATTTCTATGCTTGCAGCCAAGGTGGCATGGGTGGTCACACCAGGCTCTACCAAAAGACCACAGGTCTGCTTGATGTAGAACCGGGGTATCAGGCTAGAGTATGGCCACTGAGTCCTGCTTCCCCTGAGGCTTCCGCCAGGTTCACCCTGGCAGCTTCCTTTCAGGCTTCACTTCCTGTCTCAAAATAATCAGTCTTTCCAGGCAACTAAGTAATTAGACTTCAGTCACAGCTGAATCCACTTCAGAAATTCCACTATAGCCTAAGCTGATTCTTAATACTTGTATTAAATAAATTCACCTTTACCTAATTTATTATTATTATTTATTACTTGTTTCTACTTTAATTGCTTATTTTCATTGCTTTTTTGTGTGTCTCTCTCTGTGTTCCCATGCACATGTGTACATGAGTGTGCACGCATGTGGAGGCAGGAGCTGGTGTGGGATATCTCCTGTCACGGTCCGTCTTTTTTTCTTTTCTTTTCTGAAACAGGGTCTCCTGGGTAGCTGGAACTCACTAAGTAGCCCAGGCTAGCCTAGAAATCAGAGGTCTACCTGCCTCTGCTTCCCAAATGCCAGAATTAAAATGTGCTACCACACCTCGCTTCCACCTTATTTTTGAGACAGGGTCTCTCCAAATCTGGGGCTCTCCTACTCAGCTAAGCTGTCTGCCTGCAAGCTCCAGGGACCCACCTGTTTCCACCACACATACACAATATGCCTGAATTTCTGTGTGGGTTCCTAGGAACTGAATCCATGTCTTTAAGCAAATACTTGACTGACTAAAACCATTTCTGCAAACCAGGGACTCCCTGTAACTGAGGAAGCCGAAGCAAGGAGACAATCAGTAGCTGCCCAGGAAAGAGATGAGCCCCAGTTTCCTGGGCCTGAGAGAACTGGCTGCGGTTCAGCCACATCTGACGTCAACTTCTGGCCTCTGCAGACATGTCTACTCATGTATACACACACACACACACACACACACACACACACACACACACACGAGAGAGAGAGAGAGAGAGAGAGAGAGAGAGAGAGAGAGAGAGAGAGAGAAATAACAAAAATAAGGGCAAAGGTCAGAGTCAGCAGGCCCTGGTTGAAATGCACTCTCTGGCCCAGCTGCACCCATGGATCCCACAGGCCCCAGCTCTTCACAGGGTGGCTTTGCACTGCAGTGTGGAAACCAGTGACAAGCTGGAAGTGACTCCAGAGACGCTCCCTTCCTCCCTGCCCCAGCCCTGCCCACTTCTGCCTGCTGCTGTCACATGAAGCCATTCTCAGGGAGCTAGGCAGGGAGCCCAGTGGGACAACTTTGGGTCTTGTAGCATGGGGACTGCTTGGAGTCACTCTGAGCCAGGAACAGAGGTTACCTAAAACTAGGGGACCTGAGCTGAAGTGCCCCACAGGAAGTCTTCCACAAGCCACTTCCCTGGTGTCAGACTCTTCACTTGTAAATGAAGTCTAGTCTAGCCCCATCCCCCCATAGAGCGCTTCCCCCAGGTCTCCAGGAACGAAGCCATTTGCACAGACTACTCACCAGGACCTTCTTCTGGGGCACCCACTCCCCAAGAGCCTTTCCTGCCTTACCTAAGCATGAAGTCACAGCCACACTGAGCCTACCAACTGAGGCAGCGCTAGCCCATTCAGGATGAGCTGAGATCCCTTGAGAGTAAAGAAGAGAGCAACAGCGCTTCTCAACAGTCCCAGCAGCTATGGTTCCTCCAGTGGAGAACAACAAGTGCGGTTTGGATGTGAAGTGCACCCCAGGCCCGCTGGCTCAGTTTGGTCCCTTGGTCCCAAGTGGTGATACTATTTTGGGCTCTAGCTGGTTGATATGGGTCACTAGAGGCAGCCATCAAAGGTCATAGTTCAGCACTGCTCCTGCCCTAGTATCTCCACTCTCTGCTCCTCCTGGGATACAAACAAACCGTGTGGCAAGATCATGTCACCACAGTTACTGATGCACCAGCCATCCTGATGGACTGTGCCCCTGACCCAGTGAGCAAGGCCAAACCTTCCTCCTTTAGATCTCTTGGCAGTATTGGCCACAGTGATGTCAATGTAATGAATACAAGTGTTGAGGGTGCGAGGAGCTGGACCCTCACAGTCACTGGTGGGTGAGCGTGAGATGATGCATCAGTGGGAAACAGCACAGCAGACCTCGAGAAACGAAGACAGGCCTGCGAGCTGAACACATCATTCCAGACGAACCGAGAGCAGGGAGTGTGTCAATAGGACGTCAGAATTTAGAGCTGGAGTAGAGTTTCTAAGTCCAGGGCTATAGATTCTCTTGAGAGGCAGTCATGCTCAGCCCTTAAAGAAAGACGCGCTGTTTAAATCCCACTGAAACCAGGAGTGGAGCAGAGAGAGAGCTGGGCAGCGATTTGCACTCCTTCCGATTGACAAAGATGTTTCTTGAGATGTGTTCACCACAGTGGACTAACTGAGATGCCCTTTTACGCTCTCCCCAGCTACCACTGTGGCCACGTGGCTCCTACTGCCACTTCCTGGGCCTAGACCCCTCTGGATAGAACTGTAATAAAATATCCCAATAACAGGGGCTTTGGTCCTTTCACCTCACTCCAAATGTGCCTCTTCAAGAGCAAGGAGCGATTCTGTCTCCTCTGTGCTGGCCACTTTCTGTCAGCTTGACAAAACTAAAGTCACCTGTGAGGATTGTCGATTGATGTGGGAGGCCTGGCTTACCATGACGGTGTCACGGTTGGGCAGATGATCCAGGAAAGCATAGTAACTGAATGTGAGCCTGAGAGCGAGCCAGCGAGCAGCGCTTTCCATGGCTTCTGCCTCTGCTCCCGCAATGACAGACTGCAAAGGGGGCATGCAGCACAAGTCGGCTCTTTCTTCTCCCACGCAGCCCTTGGTCATAATATTTACCACAGCAAGAGCATCGAACCAGTGTGGTCTCCACCCTTCCACTGCAATGTGGGCATGCTGGGGCCCCTCGCCCCTCTGCCACGGTGGCTGGGAACAAGAACTCTGACGGAAAGTGAGTGCTCACATTACAAGTCTCTGTTAACACTTTCAGGTAAATTGATAATTATAGTATTGGAATGATTGAGTGCTTTGGAGACTAAGAAAGACAATGTGTATGGGCCACGCTTGTCACAGTCCCTGACTCACTGTCAGCGCTTAGTGGTTCAACAGAGAACTCCATTTTTTTACTTGTTCCTTGGCTACTCCCCCCTCCCCCAACACACACACCACTCCTTCCTCTAATTTTCATCTTTGGATTCTCAAGCCCCAGGAGTAGGGGCTCTTCTATTACTCCCTGTCTGTGGAAAAGCAGAATAGAATTATGGATAGAAGGATGCCAGCCAGGTGTGGGGCTGCCTCCATCTGGCGCCACAGCCTCTCTGTAAGTAGAAATGGGGTCTTAATGTGAGTGCACAGTCATTGCAAGGGGTGGAGGGCTGTCCAAAGGGCCCAGCTAGCCCTGCTGCGAAGCCTCTGCTATCTCTAGTGTAGATTCCCTCTGCAACCATGCCTAGGAAGGACATGTGTGCCACCTGCTGGCTGCAGGCAGCACAGCAGCCGCTATCCGTTAGGCTCTTTGTGTGGCCAAGATTTGAGACTCTTAATTAACTCTGGCACAAGACTGTCTCTCCTGTCCTGCCACTGCTCAGGGCTGGCAACAGATCAGGGAGGGGTGCAGGCCCTGGCTGTTCTTAGAGTGAGGTTGAAGGAGACAACACTCCGCCAGGGACTTCCAGCCTTTCTTGTAGCACCTCGCTACCTCTCTCAGATGCTCCCCATTTCCTGGGCCTAAGAATACCCTTTTGTCCCCCTTACCCTCCTCCAGAGAAGTATGTGCCCCTGTCTCATTCCCTATAAAACAGGGCTGTGACACCATGGGGTAATTAAACAGAGGCGCAGTCTCAGAGAACAGAAACCATTTCCTTCTTTCCTTTACCCCTTTCTCTCTGGGCTTCATCTAACTCATCAAACTTACAGGCGAAGCATAGAGTAGAGAAGTCTCCTTTCCAGCCTGGTCTCTGTCAATCCCAGACTTGTTCTCATTTTCCCCAACATCTGTTTTATTTGTTTCTTTGTCATTTTCAAGGAGAGCAGACATCACCCTAACCCAACTCTGAAGACATTGTCCCCCAGAAGCGAAATGTCCCCATCCACTCTCAGTGACAGCATGATCCTATCTAATGCATCTATACTTAAATTCCCCAGTGACCTCAACAGTGCCCTAACCCAGCGTCACACACTGCTCTGACCTGTCCACTTCTTAGCCTAGGATAGCCCTCCGTCTTCTTGCTCTTAGCCTAGGCTAGCCCCCGTCTTCTTGCTCTTCGGGCACTGTCATTTCAGTGGCATCAAGCAGGGTGTTATACAGAAGGGTGTCCTGTGGTTTGGACAGTAGAGTGGAGATCTGCTCCATCCTTAGGCTACATTTCTGTTTATTGATGCCGCGTCCTCACCATGCCTTATTTAGGCCTGTTCTTTCCACTCTGTCTAACACAGCATGTGCCCAGTCCCCATGATGGTTCAGCAGAAAACTACAGCCTGAGCGGGGAGCTATCATGGGGAGCTATCACAAGGATCTACATTTGAGCCCTAGCATCCACGTGAAAAGTGGAGTGTGGTAGTGTGTGCTTGGAATCCCAGCTTAGAGGAGCTGAGGGGGAAAGATCACTGGACCTTTTTGGCCATCCATCCTAGCCCACTTGTCCAGTTCCAAGCCCACAGAGACCCTGTCAAAGAAAAAAAAAGAGAATGACCTTTAAGGAATGACACAAAGAAGCCTTTGGCTTCCACATGTGTGCACACAAGCACACCCGTGCCCATGCCTGCAGATGGCCCACATGTGTTCACCTGCACACTGGGGCACATGTGGCAGTGAGAGGCACTTCCACTACATAGCACACATACATGCACATATGTGTATGCACATACATATGGACATACACACATTTGCATGCATATATGTACACACACACACAACCATGAAGAAATGACTGGAGATGAGGTCTCGCTGTACTGACAGAGCCTCTGTACTGAGACTTGTCAAGAGCATGAAAAGGGTGTCGGGTAGAGGGAACCATCCATGCAGACTTGGGGTGGGAGGAGCTTGGTTTGCCCTGTGTTCAGCCAGCTGTGGCAGCTGCTCTCTAGAGGCAGCGGAAGGGAAGAGCATGGGAAGAGGGTTGCACGTCAAGGCAGGTGTTTGTATTTTATCCCAAGGACACTGGGGAACCTCCAGAGTGTTTTAAACATTTGTCCATTCCCAATCTACAGGGCAGTCATCCCAAGAATCACTTAGGCTTGAGCATGAATCTAAAGTATTTTCCTCTGGGAATGGGGTTGTCATGGGAACAGAATACAACCACACCATTCATGGTCAGGGAGCAACTGACAAGTTGATATTGGGGCAGATCCCAGGGATGCTGTGTTCCAACAGGTGTGTGAGAGACATGTGTCTGCAGAGTGGCAGGGTCAAGATGTGTGCACAGGAGACGGAGCATCCTCAGCGAGACTCCCAGCATACCTGTGTCTGGGAAGTAGGGATTTCTGGCATCTGGGGAAGGTGCCAGCAGCTCTGTCAGATACTCACTGTGTTGTTTTTCTTTTCAGTTCTCACTGATGCCCATCATTGCGCCCCCAGACCCAGGTGAGTGTGCCCTCCCCCTAGCTTCCAGCCAAGAGCCAGAGCATAGAAGCACTGAAGGGACCTTGTGTCTCAGCTGGTTCCAGGGCATCACAGGAACCTCTGAGGATCTGTCCAGAAACACTGCAGCTGGATAACACCCGCACAGCCTTGAGTTGCAGGTCTCAGCCACCTAAAGGAGAAACCTCAACTGTGGCTAAACACTCTGATTTCACAGAGAAAGACACTGAGGCCTAGATGAGGGAAGTAACTGGCTCCTGTCCATGAGCGACTGAGGAGAGAAACGATGTGACTGAGCAAGAGGCCACCCTAATTACCCCATTCCCCATAGGGAGGCCAAGACAGACCCTGGACAGGCAGCGCCAGGATGCGTTACCCCAGGGATGCCCCCCGCCCTGACCACTGCCTCCACTACTGTAGCTGGGCTTACTGTGCCTGGAAAACCCACAGGAAGTCTCGGGTTAACAGTAAGGCACACAGCACTGAGAAGTAGACCTAAGACAGACACCGTGTCTAGCATTGGCTCGGTGTTGAGACGGCATTCAAACTGGACATGTGGGGTGCACCTGTAATCCCAACATGGGGGAGATGGACGTGAGAGGATCAGAAGTTCCTGGCAGGCTTCACCTACATAGCAAGTTTGAGGCCGGCCTAGACTACAAGAGACCCTGTCTCAAAACAAAAAAGCAAAACAACAAAACGAAACAAAAACAACCACAACCCCACAAAATGATTGCATCAAAGCAGACTGTGCCGTGTAGTATCAGACGCACCCAGTGGACAGGGCTATTTCTCACAGGCTCTCTGTCTCTCTGACACTCACCCTGTCACCTTGAACCCTTTGTTTCCACTGCCTAGTGCTCATACCACAGTGGGCCAAACAGCATACCACTGTTTGCCAAGCTCTGAGTTTGGGGTAGAAACTCATCTCACAACTCCAGGGGACTGAAGGCAGGTATCCCCACAGGTAAGGGATGACGCTGGTCATGCCCAGAAGACCAGAGCAGGCAGCCTGTGCATGGAGATGGCAGATGTGATTCAAGCTTGCATCAAGATCTCAGGCAGAACAAAGATGGTACCCACCAGCCAAATCCTGATCACTGTTACTGTTCTCCAGAAAAGTGTTCTGGATGGGCACATAGACTGTGGCAGTGACCCACACCTTTGTCCCAGTGCTTGGGAACAGAACAGAATCGTGACCATGGACTGTAGAGGGACGCTGCATCTTTCTCCAGAGCAAGGCAGGGAAGCCCGACTGTCCAGCATGCTCCAGTTCCAACTCCAGGCATGCATAGAGTTCAGAGAGAGGCCAAGGCCAAGGCTGAAAGGGCCATCATTTCTCCAGCCTCAAGAACATGTTGCTCAGACATCAGCAAAGGATTCTTGGACTTGAGAGGTCAGAAAGACAATAAGACATAACTCGTTGCTAAGGGGTTCCACAGAGAAAAAAACAGGGGCATAGAGGGAACCTCGGTGCCAAGTGTCTAGAAATGTCTTTATGGGCCAGGAATGGATAAACTGCATGCTTGGAAGCATGAGAAGTGGACCAGAGCCCTTGCAAATGCTAGGTGGGCAAGGCAGCCCTCTGTAATTCTCACCTTGGAAGACAGAGGAGACAGGGATCCCTAGGACAAGCCAGCCAGCGAGACTGTCTGCAGCAGTGACCTCTGGGTTTGGTGAAGAGACACCGCTTCGGTGAGCAAAATGGAAGAGTCACTCTGGATGATCCCTCATATCCTCCACATGTATATATACATTCCCCACAGATGGGCAAAAACGCACATATACACACATGTGTGTTACACCTGTAAAACACACACACATGAAAATGAAAAAAATTTTCAAGAGGCATCTTCACCACAAGCCACTTTGCTGCTGTGTTCCAGAACATTGAATACAATGTCTCCAGGGAGTTGATGACATGGGGAGTTACACAATGATCAAAAAACAAAGGAAAGAGGGGATTCCAGATGACAAAGCCTAGTGTCAGACTGTCTGTCTGACCTACAGACAGGAAGAATTTCCTACCATTAGAATATCCAGAACGTGCATGGGCTCGTGGGCTCGCTGTGACCACCCCGTCTCCGAGGCATTTAAGACAAAGACATAAGTTGGGAATCAGCTCAGAGGGAAGTGGACAGTGTAAGACTTAGTACGCCGAGACGCTGAACTCCACAGGAAGTCTGCAGGAGCTTCTGGGAGCTAGGGGAGGAAGGGAAGCAGGCTGGCCCTGGGGCAATGTCCAGATGCTCTACTGGCCTCTGGCTGTGGAGTGAGGAAGCGAGAATTAAAGCATATCCTTGCCTGGTTCCATTGCACGAGGGGCTGTTCTTTGATGAAATTCATCAGCTCCATACTCCCTTCAGACAGCAGCATGGTGGAGAGACCCCCCGTTCATGCCCTTAGGCAAACTGCTTCCTTGGTTGGTCTTAGTGGTGCCAGGACATGGCAAGGACTTTGCTGGAGCAGAAGGCGCCTGGTCCCCAGTCTCCAGTGGGTGATAGAGAAGGTGGTCATCAAACGACACACGTCTGCCCATCTCCCCAAAGCAGGTGACACACAGCCGGCAGGCCTGCGGAAACACATCTTCAAAGCTGGCTTGGCTCTGCCCAGCACCACAGGCTGTGCCCATCCATCAGCTGTCCTGCCGCCTGCCAGCCAGGCTCTCAGCTGCGTGTGCCTGCCAGCGGGGCTGGAAATGTCACATGCAGGCCGACAGGGCTGGGGTTTTGGGAAGGCCTCAGAGGAGCCAGCTATGGCACGGTGATGGATGAAGCCAACCGGGATGACATTCCAGGGATTTTCATTCCTTTCCACACATCTGGCAAGGTCCTTTAGCAGAGCAGCTGTGAAGTTCCCACGGCACCACCTGTGAGTTCTTTCCACAGGAACCTGGAGAGGTTTGAGGGCCCTGTGCTAGCTGAAGGTTTCCGGGTGCAGACCACTTCCTGAATGCCAAATGGCCAAAGTCTTTCTGACCTGGACCCCAGAGATGCCAGGCTCATGAAAAGGCTCCTGGGACTCAGATGAGGCTGGGTGTGGACAGCCTTCTGCCTGGGTGTTTTGGTCTGAGTGACAACTGCCTTCCCCACAGAGCTTGACAGTTACAGAGAGCATCTGACACACAGAAAATACTTATAAGGACTAACCTACCGCTGGAAGTATTTGTGTTGATTCAGGATACCCTACCAGTCTTCATGGTTATTTCTAGCTAGGTTTGATAAAGCAGCAAGGCCCTAGGATTCCTTTTTATTCCTAATATAAAATGCTTGTGAGAGCCATTCTTTCTTCCCAAGGTTTTCCTGTTTTCAGCAGTTCAGAGGAGGTCTCAAGTAATCTGAATTTGAACCCAAAACAGTCTTTGTATGTGTGCATGTATGTTTATGGATGCCAGAGGGAAACCTCAGGCATAGTCACTCTGTGTGTGTGCATGCCTGTGTGTGTATGACATGATGTACATGCATGTCCATGTGTTTGTGAATGCACGTGCATTCATGGCGTCATGCTGGAGCTAAGAGGATGACCTCTGGAGTCACTCATTGCTCTCCACCTTGCTTGAGTCTCACATTCACTGCCACACAGGCCAGCCTACCCGACACACAATTTTCTGAGGATTTTGAGATGGGTCTCTCATAGGTCTGGAACTCAACAGTGGGCAACCCAGCTCGTCAGTGGGCTCCAGGCATCATACTGACTCTGCCTCCCCGGCACTAGGATTGTAAGTCTGCGGACCTCAACCCCTGCTTTTTAAATGTGGGTTCTGGAGGTTGAATTCAATTCCCTTCCTTCCAAGGAAGGCGCTTTACAACTATCTCTCCCAAGCTGCTTTCTCCAGCATGTCAGAATGTCAGGCAACTTTCCCTTTCCACCAAGAAAACAGACAATTTTATAAACTTGTACAGAGCTCATTGGATTTTTTTAGAAAACACAAATCTCACCCATTTTCTTCCTAAGGTCCCCACTCATGCTGCTTCAAGCGAGGCCAGTTAGAAGGTAGGAAGGCTTGCTCACAGGGAAAATCATCTGTCACATGTGGTAACTAACTTCACGGAGGGCCCTGTGCTATGGGGAAGACAGAACTGATTAGGTCCCAAAGAGAAAGAAAGGGGTGCCGGGTAAGACGCCCATGTTCTGTATCAACAAGACTAGAGAGGAAGCCTGCTTCTTAACACCCCAATCCATGAGCAACCCAGCATCAATCAAGCTCCGTTTATCTGCTGTTGTTATCCTAAACAGGGCAATAACCGTGTATTTAGGTATTAATTCCTGGGTAGCCGCTTAGTCTGGGTTCCGCTGGACAGTTTTTCTGGTCTAGACCAGGTTTAGCTGCTCTGATCTGGACCCCTGCATCTTCAGCCGATTAGAGGTTGCTCAGGCATCTCGTTTTGCTATTGGCTGGCTTTCTCATGTCTGAGACCTTATCTGGGCATGACCAGATGTGACAAAACATGACCCATGTGACAAAACAGGCCAGACTCTTTCCATGGGAGTTGGAAGAGCCCAGGAAAGTGGGCAAAAAGGAACAAGAGAGAAGGAGGAAGGAAGGTGAGGGGAAGAAGAAGGGGAGAACAATGAGGTTTCGGGGCCAGTGTCAGAGCAGGTACATTGCTTCAAGCATAAATGCTGATGCACGCCCCCAAGTCACCCAGAACCGAGAGGTGGGAAATGACGAACTGGGATGTCCTGCTACAGAGTAGAGAGATGCGTGGACAGTGGAGAACTGGGGCACCATGGCACCAGATCGGCTCAAACATCCAATACTGAAAGTAAAGACAGTGGCTTCCACGCGCCACGCCCAGCTTCTCTTCCTCTACTCCACTTTCCGTCTCCTCACTGTGCTTTCCTCCTCAAGGCTGTTCAGACTCAAGAGTCCTCTAGGACAAGGCCATATCCCACTCTTGTTGGTATAATTTTATAATGCTCTGTGGCCCCCAACGCCTTCCACAACCTGGCCTAACACTTCATCCACTGAAGGTTTGCTATGCCCTGCCATACACATGGTGCAATGGAGTGTCAGCATTACAGAAGAGGGTCTGCCCAGATGGAAGGGCTTGGTAGCATCCTTGTGCAGCCCCTAACCGAATGGCTTCTTCTTCCCTGGTGATCTGGAACCACCAAGCCTTTGCTGAGTCCATTTCAACCTGGGGCCCTCACAAGCTGCAGGGACTTCCTGTCATGCTCTGAAGAAGTTGGTCTACGCGCTTTCCTTCCTCAGCTCACTAAGAAATGAGCAGACCTTGTACCTAGGACTAGCCTGAAGTCCAAATTCCACAGCAGGCATTTTGTACATCCTTCATCACCTCAAAACGTCACAATACTCTGTATGTGTAAGCATCTTGTCTATTTCACATGAATTTGTGTGTGTGTGGCAAATACATGTTTACAGGTTTGTGCATTTTGAGTGATTTTTATATGTGTGGGTCTGTGTGCATGTACTTGTATGTACAGGTACACACACACATTTGTGTTTGCATATATATATATATATATATATATATATATATATATATATATATATACACACACAAAGATAGAGGACCGAGGTTAATGGCAGTGTCTTCCTCTATCACTCGCCATATTTTTTTTTCAATAAGGTCTCCCATTGGACATAAACCTCACAATTCGGCAAGAGTAGGTGCTGGGCAGTGAGCTCCAGGGCTCTCCAACCTCCAGTCCTCCCCTCACTAGGATTCCAGGCATGGGTCAGCATGTTTTCCTATGTGCACAAGTGGTAAATATCTGAATCCAGGTCTCCAGCCTTTACAGAAAGCGCTTCACCAGTGGAGCCATCTCTCTAACCACAAAATGGAGGTTGGAGCAAGAATCCTTAAAACATAGTCAAGAGTAGCCAATCTGTCCTCCGATTTGTGGGTATATTGAAAGGGGTCTATGAGTTCCCAAGAGACTGTCATCTGTAGACACCATAAGAAAAACAGAAATAAGCCCTGCAATGAAAACAGAGACAGATCAATGTTGCAATCAACTCTCTGTCTCCTTCAAATGTCAGTTTGAAATCCTTCATGGCCAATGCGGAAAAACATCTTTCTCTCACCTACCCCCTCCTTTTCTCTACTTTATTTATGGATGGAAACTTTATTGCTCCAGGAAGACTGTGGTCTTATCTTCAATCTAGATCCTCATCCCTGGAAAGGTGGCCTCCTCTGGGAACATTTTCTGAGTGGGGAAAAGCAGCCAGGGAGAAATAATGAGCAAGCAAAGAAAGTCTTGACTTGACACTGTGATAAATGAGGTAAAACTTTGCCAAAGAACCAGAGTTGGCGTATTCCAAAAAAGAAATAAAAAGAAAATTCCACTTTTAATGGGAAATATAAAACAGCCATTGTGCAAAAGTCGATTTTTCGGAAGCCACAGATATAAAGACTACATAACAGAATGCTGGGGCGATGTGTGAGCAGCGCGCTTGGTAATCAGGCTTGGATAGAAAGTGGCCCTCTTCGCCATCCTGCCTCTGTTGGGTTGCCTTTCAAGTCCAGTGACTGCATTTGTTCCTGCCTCATTATCATATGTCTCTCTGGAGAGCTTCCTCTGCCAACTTGCCATCCTCACATCAGCTGGAAAGAGCAAAATGAACTCAACTTTCTCCCAATCCCAAACTTCCCTCCAGCAGCTGCAGAGCATCCGGCGTCCATATCACCAAGAGCTCGTGTTCAGACATAACTGAACTTTCCATCTGTGGGTGTCGCTGCACTCTGTCCCCTTTGGTAACCAAGGTCCAAGAACAACCTGACTGCTGTATGTGCTGGCTGTTAAGTAGCAGCCTAGACATTCAGTGGGCTTGGCTTGGTTGGCTAAGTGTGCAAATGGAAAGTGAGAGAGCCAATTAAAGCAATGGAGCACTGTCATTGAACTAGAAAGACACGATGGTTGTGCTGAGACAAACTTCAGTAGTTTAAATCTGGCTGTGAATTAGCTATGGGACCTTGGGCACATTGCTTATCCTCTCTGGGCCTCAGATTCCACAATGTATGGCCCAGCCAACATACAGTTCCAGATTCTTTTTTTTTTTTTTTTTTTTTTTTTTTTTTTATTGGGCGGCAGAGAAACATCTTGTGTACTCCAGTCTGACCTCAGACTCCCTCTGCAGCCAGTGACGGCTGGAACATCTGATCTGTTTCACCTTTATCTCCTAAATTCTGATGTGATAGTGTTAATTGTCAACATGACAACTTTCTTAACCCGACTGGGATGCAAGCTTCCAGACACACCTGTGATGGGCACGCCAGTGAAGGAGGATGCTGATTGGGTTCATAGAGGAGAGCGACACCATTGTCTGGCTCTAGACCTAGACTGTCTAAAACTGAGAAAGTGAGCGGAGCACGAGTATTCATTCATCCCTCTGTTCCTCCTGATTGGGGATCCAATGAGACCAGTGTTTCAGGCTCCTGCTGCCTTGACCATGGCAGACTGTGCCCCTAACCTGTGTGCCAGAATAAACTGTCCCTTCCTCAAGCTGAAGTTGTTGGGGTGTCTTTATTTCATGACACATCAAAGGAAAACTAAGACAGTTGGGATTATAGTGTACACTACCACAGCTGTTTTGTACAGGACTGAGATGGAATCTAGTGCTTCCGGCATATGAAGACAGGCACTCTACCAACCAAGCTGCAGCCCTGGCCCTGCTTCCCAGACTTCCATGAGGTTGAATGAGACAGGCCCAGTCAAAGTGCAGTAAATATTAGGGGTTGAATGCGCTGTAGATGCAACTGAGAGATGTTTGACCAAAGAGGGAAGTGACAAGTGACTTCACTAAGCTAGGCTGCTAACGAAGTCTCACAGGGAACTACTCTGTCACTCACTGTGACAGAAGCATGTGCCCTCTCCCTGGCAGGCCCTATGTAGATCTGTGAGGACCTGGGGACCACAGGGTGCTCCCTGCTGTTCAGAGCTGAGAAGCCTAGCATGGAGAATAAACAGGCCTACCCAAGGCCTCACTTAGTGGAAGCTTGGGACTTGGTCTCCTTCTCCATCTCTAGATAGGCCTACCATGACAAATACCAGCACAGCCTCACTGAACCTCAGCACCTCCCAAATTAAACATCACCCAGCTTGAAGCCCCTGTCTTCCTGTGTCACTGGGGAGAGCTGAAAAGATATGTAATGAATGCCTCCTTAAAGAGATTGCACTCTCTGAGGAGAGGTGGTCCCCTGAAGCAAGGCTGACTTCCTCAGGCCTAACAGCTAGGTGTCTTCTGTCCTGTTCCTGCCCCGCAGATTGGACTCCTGATGACTATTACTACAGCTACGAGCATTCCGGCCCAGATGAAGACCCCAGCGTCACACCGACCTCCCTCGAGAACCCTGACTGGTACTATGCAGACGATGGTGGGTGCCAATCCAGAGGGAGGGACCGTGATGGAAGGAACTTATGTGTGGCCATATTCAAGGGCCTTTCTCCTCTTCTCTCTGGCCTGCATGGTAAAATGGTCATTTAAGAGCATTAGAGACCAGCTCTGCCCCTGACACACACACACTCGTATCGAGCACTACACCTCTATAACAGGGAAGACGCTTAGAAGCATCTCTCTACCTCAACGAGTAAGTGAAGTGAGGGAGGGCAAAGAGAGGAACAGACTCCACCAAGGTCTCGCAGTCAGGCACCGCTGTGTCATCAGGCTCTCCTGACACCGCAAAACTCAAGTTCAATATCCGTTCTGTATCTTTGACCTCAAACTAAGTCTGAACTATGCAAAGAATCTGAATCAGCTTTGAGCATTTAGACTGCAACACTGACAAGTCTGGCTCTGGGGCTTCCTTCGCTTTCCATCTCAGCCCCCTTTCCCTCTGTTTGCTATTTACCGTCTGTGTGCCTGTGTACATTCGTGTGTATGTGTAAGTCTGTGTGTATGTTAGATGCGTTTGTATATGTGTGCATAGAAAGGCCAGCAGGCAGCCTCTGATGCTCTTCCTCAGGAAATCCACCTGCTTTTGAGGCTGGGCCTCTCACCGGCCTGGGCCTACACTGATTAAATGGTGTGGGCCTCAATGTCCTGCCTGTTGCTACCTCCTGGGGGCTGGGGTTACAAGGATTTGCTGCCACGCCCAGCCTTTTATTCAGCATCTTTCCACAGTTGTAAGCATATATATATTAACAACTAACAACAGTTATATACTAACTGTTGTTATATATAATATAACAATATATAATATAATATAATATAATATAATATAATATAATATAATATAATATAATATAATATAATATAATATAATATAATATAATATAATATAATATAATATAATATAATATAATATAATATAATATAATATAATATAATATACATAACATAATATAATACTAACAACAGTTGTTAGTGTATATATGTTTGTGTGTGTGCTTGTACATTTGTGTGTATGTATGTGTATGTGTGGGGGTGGTTGTATACATGTGTATGTATATGTGAGTGTGGTTGTGTGTATATTTGTGTATTTATGAGTGTGGTGTGTGCATATGTGTTTGTAAAATGTGAGTGTGGTTGTGTGTAATATATGTGACTGTGTTTGTGTGTGCCTATATATTTTAATGTAGTTACTTATGTATATGTGAGTGTGTTTGTGTGTGTGTGTATGTTAGTGTAGTTGTATGCATGTGTATGTATTCACACACTTGGTTTTTGGTTTATGGCTCCTTACACTGACCAATAGGATGGAAAGTGAAATAAGAAGCTAGATCCAGGCAAAGCCATGTGACTGAGCCGAGAGAAAGCATGGAAAGCACTTAGCAGCTGGCATAAAAGCTGTGTTACTGCAAAGTGGCCTGGAAGGCAGGGCCAAGATACAGGGCGCCAGGGGAACATCAGAAGAGGCCATCAAAACAGGAGCCAGGCCCCAGGATCCTACTTCCTGAACCAAAGAACAATGAGTGTGAGCGAAGGACAAAGAATTCCCCAAGGGAAGATCCATTCAGACAACCATGAAACAGCCAAAGGCACAGATGAAATATGACAAAATCTAACTGAACAAGGAGTTGAAGAAAGATGAAGGCCACTGGGTCATTTTCTCTGTCACCCTCTTGCCTTTGCTCTTCTTTCCTGATGTTCAGAGAGCCTGTGTTTCGTGAGGGGTGGGTTAGCTTTGCATGCTTCTGCCTGACCTCCACCCCTTGGCACTGGAAGTAGGGGAGGTCTTCAGGCTTGTGAAATGCCTCCAGCATCAGAGACAGAGCCCAAAGTGCTCCCGGCGAGGTGGGAGGAGAACAACACACACAAGAGGACGGGGACTTTCCCAGTGAGAAGGCCCAGTCCAGAGCAGAGCTGAGGGACACAGTCACAATTGTGTCTGCCTGCCTCCCCTCTTACTCACCTGCATTCCTCTCCCCGGGCATGTGACTGCAGTTGTCCTTGATCTTGGAGGATGATACATGTTTTTCTCTTTGTCCAAGCAACAGTGCTATTGTTAATGTCTGGTTTGGGGCAGGAGAGCGACACTAGGTTAAAAGTGGGGCTTCTCTTTGGATTCCCCTTCTCTGACCTTGACTTCTGCCTTTGTGTCTTAGATCCATGCCAGTCCAACCCCTGTGAACACGGTGGGGCCTGTGTCATCAGAGGGGACACCTTCAGCTGCAACTGCCCAGCCCCCTTCTCGGGGAGCCGCTGTCAGACTGGTGAGTGCATTTCTTTGCATTCCCACTTCCCTTGGGGTTCACCCTGAAGCCTCCTGCCTTCATTCAAAGCTGGTGGGGAAGCACCAGGTGACCCTGGGACAAAGACCATCATACAAGGTGGTCTTGGGCTCTGCGTCACAGGTGGCGTCTGTGTGTATACTGCCCCCAGTGCTGTGACATGGGGCCCAAGGCTCCACTCTTCAGAGAAGAATGTCAAGGCTGACAGAGGGTGAGAGACAGCATGTAACCCAAATATGGCCCAAACTGGGAAATTTGCTTTTAGACTATGTACAGCAGAGAAATACAATCTTCAAATGGGCTTGTCTCAGGGCACATAAGGCCCAGTTTGAGGTGAGGTGGAGGGAACTGCAGAGGTGCCCTGACTGCACGGCTGGTTAAAATGTAAGCAGAAGTCAGAGCCACAAGCCTGACTCCTGGGCTCTTTCTTCCCACTACCCTCCTGGTGTCTACCTTTAGAACTCCTTCAGGGCTGTATAATACTGAGAGCAAAGACACAGGAAGAAAAACGTGTAGGTGATTTCACCCCTGGCGAGGAGATGGCTTTGGTCAAATCGAGGGTCATCTCCTGGGATGAAAGAAAGTGAAAAGGTTGTGATAAATGCAGAGAGCTTCATCGTCGGCCTCTCGCCTTTGTGTTCTTCCCCCTTGTTACTTCCGTCTTGGCCTTACGGTCCTTCAGTGAATGGCTGGGGCGGTTGAGGTTTTGGGTACACGCAGCGTTTGGGTCGCCCGTCTCCTCACCTCGCAGGAGAATGACCAAAGGGGGGAAACCAAATACACAAATCAGAGAGGCAGAAATCACAACTGCTTGGTGAAGGTGTGAACCGCCATCAAAGCGTCTGTGAGGATGGAGAATTAAGGCTGTGAGTACTGGATGGAAGGCAGGCAGCACCAGCCAGGACCCATGGGTAAGAGAGAAACATTGTTCTGGAGCAGCTGGCCTTTCAGGACTGTGGACAAAGCCGCAGACTCAGGAATCCTGCCCCACCTCCAAAACTGGGCTAAGCCAGCATCCCTCGAAGTCAGCTGTGCCCCGAAAATGTCTCGCCCTCATTCTCTGCTTCTCTGTGTATCCCATACAGCACGAAACAAGTGCAAGGATAACCCCTGTGGCAAGGGTGAATGCCTCCTTACCCGGGAGCCTCCCTACTACCACTGTGTCTGCAAATACCCGTACACAGGGCCAGAGTGTTCCAAAGGTGAGTGGCAGGGGCGCTTCCAAGCAGAACGCTTTCACTGCAGGAACTGTGTCCGTGATGTCTGCACCTTACTGTACAGACGTGGAAGTGTGTCTGAAGTTTATGTGGAGTCCAGGATTCTCCTCTTCATTAGGATTAAAAAAAAGAATGGATCCTCCCTGGAGAACTCAGGAGAATTCACTAATCTGTATTCTTACACATAAGCACAGACACACACACACACACACACACACACACATATACACTGACACATGCACACACATACATACATAGACACATGCACATACACAAACATACACACCTTGGAAGTTAATTCCTTCAGGAAGTAGGCACTGATCTCTTCCTAAGATGGGTTGTGAGGGGAAGTTACACATGGAGTTACTGCTGTGAGCAGGACACTATCCCAAGAGAGTTAGTCCACTCGAGGCGCAAAAGAAATTCATAGGCCTTAACTTGCCCACAGTCCCACAGCTCTCAAAGTCCACAGACAGTTTCCACCTGGCTCAGACTATCTGAAAACATCTGTCTGTGCCTCTGGCTACTTCTTATTCTGGGTCCCAGTCACACATCTTTTTATCTGGGGGAGGGGGTTGTTTGTTTTGGTTGTTCTACTGCATGGCCTCCATCCATGCTGCTCTATGTTTCAGGCTTCTGTGACATTTGCCATTCAGTGGCCTATCATTTAGGAAAGGATGACCCCAGAAGAGGACCATCACCTGTGGGTGCTAGACCTCTTCCTAACATGCCCTCCAGGCCCCACCTCCCATTTTCACAGTGCTTCCAGCGTGCAAGCCAAACCCCTGCCAGAATGGTGGTGTCTGCTCCCGGCACAGACGGCGGTCCCGGTTTAGCTGTTCCTGTCCAGACCAGTACAGCGGGAGATTCTGTGAAATAGGTATGCATCTTTGCTACCGCACCTTCGAGGACTCTGGGACAAGAAAGGCCCCATCCAGTGTCTCCTAAGCTCATGGCTTCCCAAGCTCTGCTCCACCTCCCTCTTAAAACCTCAGAGCACAGAGCCTGTCCAGCTCCCTGCAAGGAGGCGACGGCACGGGGTGGGGTGCAGCAAATCTACCGTCCGCCCGGACCATACCAGGGCCCCTGGCACCACCCCCTCAGCTGGAGGGTTTTTGTATTTTTAATTCTGGTTGAATGTGGAACATTCTGGAGCTTTGGGATGAAACCCAGTTCCCTGACCCATTAGCTACCCCGAGAACCCGTGCTGAGGACAGTGTGTCCGAGATTGACAGTTCTCATAGGTGGCCTGCTCTCTCCGAGGTCCGAGTGACTGCTATGTTGGTGACGGCTATTCTTACCGAGGCAAAGTGAGTAGGACAGTCAACCAGAACCCGTGCCTTTACTGGAACTCCCACCTCCTCTTGCAGGAGAATTACAACACGTTTATGGAGGATGCTGAGACACACGGGATTGCAGATCACAACTTTTGCAGGTACAAATCACCATCTCCAGTAGGCTCCATCTTGGTTGCCTGATTTTGAAACCAATTTCGAGTAAACAGCCTTTCTGAACAGGAAATCATCCTACTCGGGGTAGGCAAGGTTATGCTATGTAACAACAAAAGCTCTGTTTGTCTCAGGGGCTCAGATATATCAAAGTTCATTTCTTACTAATGCTACATGAGCCGTGTGGGTGAGGTGATGATGGTGGAGAATTCAGTTCCACAGAGGTTTGCAAATACCCAGGAAGGGTTAAAAAAAAAACTAACTAAGAAGTGACACATTATTTTCCACACAAATTTGAATTTTGTGGCAGAAGTAGCCACATGAGGCCACATAACATCAAGAGAGAGGCTGCAAAGCAAAGGGACCTGACTCCCCAGTGCTATCTGCAGGCCAGCTGCTGAGGGCCTGGATCTCCCTTTTGCCTGACCAAGGCCAGTGACTTAGGTGGTTGGCACTGCAAAGTGAGGGTGTTTGTGCTTGGCATGGGCCGGCGCCACGAGCAGGAACATCTTCTTTGCACACGACACTATTTCTAGCCTCATCCTGCTCGCTGTGAGCTGCCTTCTTGTGGAGCTGTCTTAATGGAGAAACCCCTTGAGAGCTTCTCAAAGGATTCTCATGCCTGTGGTTCAGAGGTTGGAGCTGGGGTCCCAGCCTTCATCATGTCTGTCTGTCTGTCTGTAATACTTTTCTAAACACAGTGAGTGGGGATCTTCAGTAGGAATCTCACTTCTCCATAAAAGGCTTCATGTCTTCCATGGTCCAACACAAGGGTTGGAAACTACTTCCTTGTCCTTGGGATTCTCCTCTGGAAGTTAAGATTTTGGCAAAATCTGTAAGCATGCTTGTGTGCCAAGGTTTGCTACCCCTTGAGGATTAGAATGAAGAAGCCGGGCAGTGTGAGCACTGGGTATCCCCTGACCCAGGGTGCTTCCATGATGTTAAGGCCTCCACGCCTTGATGGTCAGTCATTCCAGTTTTGTGTTTTAGAAACCCAGATGGAGACCTCAAGCCCTGGTGTTTCGTTAAGGTGAACAGCGAAAAGGTGAAATGGGAATACTGTGATATCCCAGTCTGTCCAGTCCCAGGTAAGTCTGCGGCTACCCAGAGGGCTCTGGAGAGAAGCAGTGATATTCCTGGCACTCAACCACTCCTGCCTTACACACCCTTGACCCTTGCCTACACACCTCCATATCACCCCTCCCAGTCCTCTGAAGCCCTCAGGATGATGAGATAGCCTCAACACTTCTGTCAGCTCAGGTTAGCTCTAAAACTTTCCCAACCCAGGTGAGTGTCCTTGGCATTGGTTCCTGTGCCCATCTATCTGACCAATGGGATTCTTTCCCTGTTTCATTGTTCTATGGGTCCCCATAGAACAACCCATATCTGTTTTTGTCTATTTCTAACTATTCTTTGAAGGCTGGCCCAAGCATTCCTTCCTGTGACAAGTCCTCTTGGTCTCTGGAATTGGCTGTTATACCCCCCTCTATAAAACCTCAAGGAACTGAATGAGGTCATAGTCATGTAGCCTTTACGACTCTTTCCTTGCCACAGCTTTCTGGGTAAACCTCTTATGTCCCCCCTAATCTTAAAAAAAAAAAAAAAAAAAAAAGCCTGAAAACATGCATTACTGTGACACAGTATGCATGATACATGATGGGTTTATATATTTTGCATAGATATTTGTAGCTCCTAGGAGTAATAAGCTTCAAAATAGCACCATCTTTATCATGAATTCCATGAACTTGCTTTATGTTAACTAAGTTATCCAACAATCTGTCGCTCACCAAACACCATGGTGGAGGTGTGTGGTCTCTCAGCTCTGGACACTTAGCTTGTGATCAGAGTCACGACTCCGGCTCTGTCCTCCCAAGGAACAGCTCGAGTGATTCATCTTCATGTGCCCCACAGCCACTGCTGACCCGGTGGGAAGCCTTCTGGAGCCTGCGATGGAGCTGCCAGGGTTTGCCTCCTGTGGGAAGACAGAGCTGGCGGAGCATGCAGTCAAGCGCATCTATGGGGGCTTGAAGAGCACAGCGGGCAAACACCCGTGGCAGGTGTCCCTGCAAACATCACTGCCACTGACCACCGCCATGCCCCAAGGCCACTTCTGTGGGGGAGCCCTGATCCACCCCTGCTGGGTGCTCACTGCAGCCCACTGTGTCGAGTAGGTATCCACAGGGAACAATGAGCAGCACGACTGAGGGGCAAACAGGCTCCCTTCCTGTCAAGCGATACCTCAGAAGTTTTGGCAGGACTGGAGCTGAGTGCACCAGAGGGGAAAGAACAGAGCCTTACATGAGAGAAATGAGAGGGGATATAGTTACCATGGCTTATCACAGCTGTTCCGGGTAGTTTACCATATATAACTAGCTACCAAGAGAGGACATGGCTTGTTTGCTTTAATTGTAATGTCCCTGAGGCCTTCGCTACAGAGGCCTTTCCATGTAGCAAGCATTTAGTAAGTATCTGTGGAAGGACAGACAGATTGTGCAGGGGACATCGGTCTAAGGAATGTTTAATGTCTTATCTAATGTCTCATTGAAAGAAGGCTGGTGAGTGGATTGAATTTGGGTCTGCCTTCTTCCGGAGTCTCTAGAGTCTACCCTGAATGTACAAAATAACCCATTATCAATGAACCTTTAGATCAGGAGTCCTCATTTATAACTTCAATGATTTCTGGGAGCTGAGAAATCATCACCTCTTCCAGATCCCCCAAGTTCATGGTCAGGGCTGGTCTCATGAACCCTGGCTTGAGAGGCAGCCTGCATATCTTCAAGTCTACACTATCCTCTGGGATTCTAGCGTGGTCCCCAAGAGCAACCAGACACATTAACATTAGCAGCTACACTTCAGCAGATTTGTTCAAGACTTCAATGGCTGACTTTCAGCCAAGCCCAGAGAGAAAAGAAGTCTCCCAAGAAACGTGAGATGAAACAAGTATATGCCTGAACTCTCCATGATGGAGTTCCCTTGCATTGTCTTATTTGTAAGACAGAGTTTTGTAAGGGAGCAAAGGATGAGGATGCTGAAGCTGAAGGTCAGGGCTTCGCCAAGGTCGAACGGCTTCCTAGGAGCATTGCTCCACTCATTTTCTGACCATCTTATTTTACTTTGAAGCATAAACATCAAGCATCTAAAAGTCGTGCTAGGAGACCAGGACCTGAAGAAGACAGAATTCCATGAGCAGACCTTCAGGGTGGAAAAGCTACTGAAGTACAGTCAGTACAATGAAAAAGATGAGATTCCCCACAATGACATTGGCAAGTATCCCCTGGGTCTTGTCTTGGTGGATTTCTCCACTGATAGAACTCTGGGGTTTGATTATAGAAAGCTCCTTTGACTATTTTTTTTAATCCCTTAGGGATCCTGGAATGTGCATAATTTATTTCAAAGCTTTTTATGTCTTGGGAGTGTATGATAGCATTGTTGATAACTGGGTAAAACTTTTCAATTAGAGGGGAGAGATGTGAAGAATATTACATCATGGAAAGCTTTCAGCCTTGAATCTCAGACCTCCTGCTTATTAGCTAGGATCCAGGATCCAGGCCATCTTTCCAAACTTTGGTTTTCTCTTCCATAAAATGGGGTCGCTGTTATACAGCCCCCAGCTGACTGTGCTGTGACACAGTATCTAAGTGCACACGCACGCCGCCTAACAGGGGCTGGGTGCAGGGGCAGTGCTGTTTGAGGCTGTTGGGTGCTCAGGTCTGTAGTGCTGTGCCCTATCCCTTCACGTTGTGGGGTTTTCTTCTCTCTTCCCCACTCTCCCTTCTTCCTTCCTCATCAATAGCCCCTTCCCATACAGCCTGCTTTTGAAATAAATGAATCAGGAATGGTTTTGAATCCAATTAGTTTCATTGACTGTTGGGTTCCCCATCTCTGGAAATTTTAATCATGAAATGTGGATGAAAACATTCCTCAATTGTGGGAGGAGCAGTGCGGCTTGCTAAGTCCAAAGCAAGATGAGACCAATACTTCTCTGACCAAGAGATGACATCACAGCAATCCCCCCACCCCTTATGTCTCTCATGCAGCTTTGCTCAAGTTAAAGCCAGCAGGTGGCCGCTGCGCTCTGGAATCCAAATATGTGAAGACAGTCTGTTTACCCAGCAGCCCCTTTCCCTCAGGGACTGAGTGCCACATCTCCGGCTGGGGTGTAACAGAAACAGGTGAGTCTGTCACGTGTTCTCCACCATCCAGAGAATAAAGGACCAAGGTCATCTGCCCTCATGCTCCTGAAACAAGTTCAAATGCATCATCAAAGGACGCATCTGCCTCGTTGTTCAGGCTCTAGTTGAAGGCAACCATTTGCATGGAGCTTTCCTCGTGAGCTCTGATCTCCACGGTGGTCCCTGGCCTCCTTTCTCCGGCACTGGGTGGACACCAGGGAAGACTCTCCTTCCCTAAGCAGACTGCAGAGGTGCTGGGCGTAGGGCTTGTTCGGACACTGTGGTGCTTGGCAGGCGCCTGTTCTTGCAGGAGAGTCTTGGTTTTCTTTCTGGCGCAGCTCACTTTTTACCTTTTTGATTGTCATTTTTGCACCCAGGGCTTGGATTATGTGCACCAAAATTATATCTTGAGTACAAAAGTTTAGAAGAGTATTTTTAAGTTTTTAACAAATACTCAAAATATATCACCTCCTACTAGTAGTACCCTTAACAATGGACAGCAAAAATCACTTTGAGTGGACTTCGATTCATGAAGAAAGAAACAGAATGTCTGTATGCATTTGCCAGAGGCTCGGGGGAAGGAAAACCTCTGACTAATTGGACTCAAGGTCAACCATGAACTTTTTTGTAGCTCTTTGTTGTAGTCCATCTAAGCTTTTCCTCTTTTGCTCTTCTTAATGGGGTCTGCTCAGCATGGTGATGTCTTGGTTGGGAAACCTATAGGCCTCAAATTAGAATGCTTTTATTTTTCACAAATAGCTCTTAAGATTTTATGTTCAAAGTCAAAGATGCTTTGATAAATTTCATTATCTTTAAGAAGAGGGTATCTTCTCTAGAAAGCAGATAATTTTCTGTGTCAGGGCACTTCAACTGACATACGTATGCATGAATCCACCTGTCCATCTGTCCTCTTCCTTCCATGCATCTGTGAAACCACCCATACATTCATCCATCAATTTCTTCAGGGCCTACTGTGTGTTGCCCTTTTGCTAGATACAAGAAATTCAAAGGTGGTTATGGGCCATCTCCATTTTCCTGAATTTACAATCAGGTTGAAAAGACAGAGAACTAAGCAGATGATTTGTCTAAATGTGGTCAGAATGGCTTTGAAAGTCTGCACAAATATGGGTGAGCAGGATGCCAGAAAGTGGCCCTGGTGCTGGAAGATAGGACATTTCTTCCCATCCTTTATAAAAACACTTTTCTCCCTGAACTGAGAGTTAGTGGCTTCTTAATAATGGTGAGTGCTAGCAGGGTGAGTATCACGCTGGTCTTCTTTATAGCGACTATTTTCTGTCCCACAGGAGAAGGGTCCCGCCAGCTCCTGGATGCTAAAGTCAAGCTGATTGCTAACCCTGTGTGCAACTCCCGCCAACTCTATGACCATACAATTGATGACAGTATGATCTGTGCAGGAAACCTTCAGAAGCCTGGATCAGATACTTGCCAGGTCAGAAACACCACATGGTGCTTGGAGGTAGAGGCTCCCTGAACCTCAGGCTGAACAGAGAGGCCTGTGATAGTTCTGGGATGGGAGCCAGAGTCGACAGGCCACCTGCCTCAGTGTTGAGTCGCAGGCAGGCAGACTTATCTGAGCCCACCTCAGGGTGGAGCAGCAGAGTAACCACAGCAGCATGGTGCTACGTTGCTGGGGTGAACCCTCCCAGCATCCTCTAAAGGAAATGTCAGCATCATGTCTTACAGAGGTCTGGAGACATTATCAAGGCCAAGAGCAACAGTGCACTAAGGGACAGGGCTGGAACCGGAACAGCCCGTGTGTGTGTAACACCAAGGCCTTTGCTGCTCTGCTCCACTGTGATAAAGGCACAGTCCCAGCTGCTGGGGTCCATGGAGAGTCAGAGGCACTCCCAGAGAAAGAGGAGGTGGTGATTCCGTCCACTCTATGCTAAGGGGACCTCAGGTCTCTGCCCTAAATCAAAGCCCATACCTCATCTAACTCAGGGTTCATGTCACATGGGAAACATAGCTCCTAGACTCCCAGGATCAGCTCTGTGTAGGCTTTCCCCTTGTCCTTCTGTGCTGCCCAACAGTCCTCAGAAATTCAGTACAGCCAAATTCTGGTCCTATTCCATGACAGAACCTCCTTGAAAAGGGACCCAACAACAACCAGGCAACTCAGAGCCCATTTGGGTTGGGCAACTGCAGCTTCTCTCCAGAGTCTGTGGTTCTATTTTGACCCTCTATTCCTCTCCAAGGGCCCATGGATAGGCACATACTCAGGATGGAAAGGAGCCAGTGGGCATGGTTTCCCTAAGCTTTTGGAATATGGGTGGGGCCACATGTTATTCAGTTCTCTAGAAAATCCAAAGGCTATCCTGAAAGGCTTTGGAAGCTGATAGCCACGGTTTTGAAGCCTGGTTCTGTCTTGTGTTCTGGGACCTTGATCAATCACTGAAAAGATTTGCCAGCTTCAGATACCTATAATGTGACTGTAAGATCACAAGGTACCAGCTGTGATTAGGTTGGGAGGGTGAAGTCATATGATAAAAGCTGTTAGTTGCAGTGACTAAGCAAGCTGGCTTCCTTACCACCTTCCTCCTGCCCATCTTTGCCCTGGTCTAAGCACTGCCTAAAGCGCCTTCACAAATCCTGCATCCACAGCTCACCACTGAAAAAGCAAGGCCTCAGCCAGCTGGTCAACATGCTAGGTTGAATAGGAATGCTCCCTCTGAGTCTCCGTCCTACACCTTGTGTGGGTCTATCCAAACAAACCATCACCTGCCTTGACCAGCTGCTAAGAGCATCTGAGGAACCCTGGGAATTGGCAGTGGAAGCATTATTTGCCCACAGCACTCCAGCTGCAGCCCCGGGTTGCAAGCTTTTTTCAAACTCAGGAACTGAAGCTGGTGTCAGCTTCTTTCCCTTTGGACCTGTGCATCACGGGATTCTTGAGAAGAGCCTTGGCACTGGTTTCCAGAGAAGCCCAGGGTAGCTAGCAGGCTTTGCTCCCTCACCCCCTCATAGGAGTTTCGGGACCTCTCTGAACCTAGTTCACAAGGCTGACCTCCATTTGCTCTTCCCTCAGGGTGACTCGGGAGGCCCTCTAACCTGTGAAAAGGATGGTACCTACTATGTCTATGGGATTGTAAGCTGGGGCCAGGAATGTGGGAAGAAGCCAGGTGTCTACACTCAAGTCACCAAGTTCCTGAAGTGGATAAAGACCACCATGCAGGGGGAGGCTGGCGTTTGAGGTGCTGTCCGCAGACCCTGGAAGCCCTTCTTCCTTAGCACCGGACAAGAGGGGTTTCCTGGGCAGCCTGGATGTGCTGGGGCAGTGCTCTGGACAGAGGTACTGCTGCCTAGCCTGGGCTGTTCCAGACTAAGCTTGCACCATTTCATGAGGCCCACTCTGAGCACCCCCACCCCAGAAACCAACAAGAAATCCACTACCTTCTCTCCCTCTAAAACACCAGAATTCAGAGACTGTCTTCACCATGGATACCAGCAAATGTGACACCCCTGAATGCCCAGCGCCAGGGATGGTACCTTGACCCTTACTCCTCCACCCCACCATCCCGGCAGGCCTCCACAGAACCAGCCAGTCTCACCCAGCCATCCGAGAGAAGCCCCCCAAAACACAAGCTCTTTTGTTTGCTTTCAGAGTTCTTGTTTTAATAAAGGCAGGTATGGGGATAGGAAGGGAGCGCCTTTGTTTAATCACTCATCCAGACCGCGGCCACACAGGCCTGTCTCCAGCACGAAGCCCTCTATGGCAGCTTCCCTCTTCAGAAGGCTCACATAGGCAGAGTCTTCTTCCTGTTGATGTGCAGGATCTCTGAGGCATCCGGGTTCACGTCCCTGCTCTGATGATCTCCAAGCTCCGTTGCCTCTGGCCCCACCTGCAGAAATCACACATACCCCCCTGAGTTCACACGAAGCCCCTCGCTGCTCCCACAAGCCGTGCTAAGATGCCCGGCAAACATCTAACACATTCGCCTCCCCTTCTTTGTCCTCTCTTCCACCCCACCCAAGAAAAAAAAGGACCCTCAAGGCAAAGATGAGAAAGAAACGAAGCCTGCGTCTCATTTAGATGTGGCGTCTCTCTTCTGAACAAAGTCGGGTTCAAAACGTAGACTGCTGGAGCCAGCGAGTCCCTGACCCTTCCCGTGCATGTAAGAGCAAGCAGTCAGCACGGCGTGGGCTGCCCAGGCCCGGGATTGATGTCGCCCTGCTAGCTTTGCCTCTGCAGAACTAATGGCTGTGACTTCAGAGGAAGCCCACAGGAAGTTTAACCCATGTGTCATCTGCCTGGTCATCTCAGACCCATGAAATTAGGCGCCTTGTTCAGCTGCCTTTCACGCTTCTTTAGAACTAGCTGACCTTTGGCCAAAAATAAACTTTGAAAAGCAACAATGAGTTTGTGCTTCCCGTGGTCTTGCTAGGCAGGGTGCTGTTGGCTGCTTGTTACTCACGCAAGCCCCCTGGAGCCCCAGGCCCCTCCTGTTGGCCAGTTCTGCTGCCCGCCGAGCCATCTCCACTTTGTAGGAGCCAGGAGGGGTCCAGCCAACACCTCGAGTCAGGTTCAAGTCAGATTTGTACTTGACCTTGGGGGAAGAAAGAAGTGAGAGGAATATGTCAATGGGATGGGGTGGTTTGACCACTGAGTGGGATTTAAAAGGCAGCAAGGAGACGCAGACCACATTGACATCATTAAAGGGGACAAAGGGCAGTCAGCTGATGCACAGAGAGCCTGGGGTCCAACAAGGCTGGCCATCGCTCAGCCACTCCTGAAATCTCCCGTCCTGATGGAGGGAGCCACTGTGCAAAAGCAGGGACACATGACTCAAGCCTAAGCTCCTATCTTAATGTGCTCTGTGCCCTTAGAAGACTCCCCTGCCGTCTCTGGGCTTCAGCTCCTTGCAAGGAAAAGTATGAAATGGGCGTAAGCAATTATTATGACCCCGTGGAAGTAGCAGAAAGAGCCAACAAGGGCAGAGCACCCACATTAGACAGCTGCTAAGAGGCAGAGCACTGGCCTGGCACACCTAAGGCCCGTGGCTCAAGCCTCGCACCAAGTAATGAATACTTGAGTTAAGAAAAACAGAAGTTGGGCTTTCATATCGAACACCCTAGGCCCGCCACTTATTTTCTGTGTGACCTTAGGTTGTCTAGCTTCTCTGGTCTTGGGTTCCTGTCTGTTAAAGAAGGCAGTGCCAAGACTGGAAGGGCCACACAGCAGAGCCCTTAGCATTCGTTACAGGTGTGTCACAGGCGGGACTGACTGGCACGCCACCTTCCCAGCCTCTCTCCGGGATGTAACAGGGACTGTGTGGAGGCAGCTCACATCACTCTGCAGTTGATGGGCCCTCTGTGCATGCTTCAGGCCCAGCTCCTCTGGGTCGCTGGTATGTTGGGGCAGTGGCTGCCTATAGCACACGCCACTGGCCAGCTGCTGACTCCTCTTGGCCTGGAGGAAGCCGGGTTGGTCAGCGCGGCTGTGGAACTGGGAGCAACTGTTGGCAAAGGCCTTCTTGTACTCATTGTCGCTCTGGAGCCTGCTGACACTGAGGAAATGCCGCATCCTTGGGTCATCGTTGACACTGCGGTACCCAATCTGCAAGCCCCGGTCCCTCAGGAACGCCTCTTTGTACCGGAACTGCAAGTGATAGAAGCCGAGAGGGCATGGGGATGCTCCTCCCTTTCAAAGCCGGCCTCCCCAGAGGGCCCAGACCCGGGACTTCAGCAGGAAGCTCAGCAGTGCATAGGGGGTAAGCTTTGGAGTCAAGTGAACCCAGCTGCATGGTCTTGGGCCAGCTGTGGAGCCTCTCTGAACATCAGATAAAAACGGGAAACTAAATATCCATCCTGTGGGATGCTGAGAGAAGTCAACGACGAGGGGCTGAAATTCAGTCTGTGCCCACTGATGATGTTCTGTCTGTGCACCCGTGACCTCAGGCGTGGTGGTGTGCACTTGCAGCCCTGTATGGCTGCTGTAACACTCCAGCAGGAGCAGGCGTGTATCATTCTTCCTTGTACTCTCCCCAGCCTCCAGGGACCTTGGCTAATGCTTCTCCAGTCACTTAGAGTGAAGAATCTAGTTCATTTTACGTAGTTACGTGTCCTCTTACTGTTCCTTGTATGTACGTATATGTGTGCATCTGTGGGCTGAGTGTGGGAACACGTGTGCCATAGTGCACTTGTAGAGGACAGAGGGAAACTTGGGGTGTCTGCCTTAGCCTTCCGCATTGCTTGAGATGAAGTCTCGTGTTAGCCACTGCATATGCCAGGCCTCCACACCTGGGGCTATGGGTATAGGCCTCCACACCTGGGGCCTCCACATCTGGGGCTACAGGTGCAGGCCTCCACATCTGGAGCTACATGGCATCTGTGAATTGAATGTCAGCCCTCATGCTTGCACAGAAGCAATTTCTCAAAGGTTCATTACTATAAATTAAGCAGACACAGAACCACAAATTCCTTGGCCTTTTGATGCTCCGGCCATCAACTGCTGTGTACCGCTCCTAAGAGAGCTGCTAAAACACACACACACACACACACACACACACACACACACACACACACACACA
>NW_026596125.1:15923785-15938388 GCF_907164565.1 Psammomys obesus
ACACACACACACACACACACACACACACACACACACACACACACACATAAAACCTCCCCATCCCCAAATTTCCAGCTCTGCTCCTAACCCCCAGGCCTGTGCCCTCTTTTTCCTTTGGAACATGAATTTCGATTCTGTTGTCGCGGTGGAGAGAGGCTATCCAGCGCCTCTCAGCTCACTTGGGAACAATGAGAATGGTCAGCACACACAGGGTGTGGGGGCTTACGTCACTGGCAATGTCCCTGGACACACGGGCAGTCTGGAACGGAATGGCGTCCAGCCTGAAGTCACAGCCACGGGCCCGGTCCTGCTCCCAGGCATTCCTGTACATTTTCTGGGTGAGAAAACCAAAGCACCCGTGAATGAGGAACAACTGTTGCCCACGGTGCTATTTGCTCTCAGCAGGAGTGACGCTCCAGAGATGTGTGAGTTCACGGCCTGGTGTGAAGCAGGGGGCCTTACCCTGCTCTCAGGTTCATGGGGCTGGCCATAAGGGACTCCTGCTCTTCAGGAGTGTGCTCACCACCTCCTGCTGTTCTCAGGAGCCTTGCACATCCTTCCTGTGCCTGGACCCCCTCTGAGGGTCTCAGCTTTTCAGGCTCCTGACCCCTCAGCCTGGACCTCAGAACCCAGTTGCACCCCCCACACACACACACACACATGCTGAGAGTGCTCTCTCAACCTTCCCAGCAGTTGGCTGGTTTCCCTCGCTGCCTGAGGTTGGGGCTCTCTAGCTGTGATGCTCTCTCATCACAGGCATGCCCTCCACAGACTGGTGGGGACGCCAGAACCTCCCAGCAGGGAATCCGGCCCACATGGCCCTTCCCTGTCTTCCCCTTCACCCTGACTTTTCAAGCTGATCCACTCCCCTCTGGGGTCTGTGCGTTCATCCTCTCGGGCCTCTTGCACAGCCACATCCCGGGGGCGGGGGGGGGGGGGGGGGGGGGGGAGGGAACTCCAGCTCTTCCGTTCCTTCCTGTGGCTAACTAGTTCTTTCCAAGGTAAGTCAGACGACAGCCCATCAGCACATTCTTCTGGCAGTCCACTTCCTGTTCTGATGGCTGCCAGAAACGTCCGAGTAGGAAGTGAAGACAACCCTGAACATTCCATGAGGGAGACCTAGTGCTTTCCTGGTAAGAGCCCCAGGTCTGGGGCAGTTACTGATGCCAAACTTTCCCCGAACTTCAAGTCCAACACCAGATTACGTGGGTGCCCTGTGCACGCCAGCCCTGGCGCCCGGGTAGCTCAGGGCCACCTGTAGAGGCCTTGGCCTGAACTGAGGCTGTCCCCAGTGTGCCAGCTCTCTTTCTCCTGGCGCCCCCACACACGTGCCTGCTATGGTGGCTGCCTCCTGTGTTTTCTATGCTGCTGAGGTTTCTGCTTTGCTGCTGACACTCTTTAGATTCTGCAGGCGCTTTGATTCGGAACCATGGGCATCCCTCCTCTTGATCACAGTTTTGTCCTCGTCCTCACACATTAGAGTCATTTGATTTTGAGTTATTTCGGCTGCCTTGCACATCTCAATGGCTTTCTTTGCTCAGGAAGGTCACTTTGCCCCACATCCTCCTGGCAGAGCACTTGATCCAATTGTGCGCATTCCACACGCCCCTGAAGGAGTGCTCTTTCAAATGAGGTTCAGGAGCTCTCCACACTCGGTGAGCCCTGACGGCTAATTTCAGCTCCAGGACTCTGCAGCTGACCCCCGCCTTGTGAGAGCAGGCGTGCTTATCTTGGGAGCCTGGGGTGGGTGTCCTCCTTAAGCTGGGACACTCATGAACTAGCAGTTTCCTCCCCATCTCTGGGCTGAGGTCCTAGGAGGGGTACTTCAGCAGAGGCCTGGCCTCCCCATCCTTGGGAATTAATGAGCTGGACCTTCTGTGCCAGCTCTGCCGAGGGGGCGGTCCAGCTTCTCCAGATGGAGGCCACCCCATCATAGCTGCTGTTCTAAAATTATCCCTTGCTCGTTCCTCAAAAGCTTCAAATGGTCATAATAACTCATATTTACAAAGCCCGAGAGCATTCACCGTGTGGGACCCCACAGGGCTTTACAACAGTAACAAACTAATACACACGCTAACTAGAAGGCCCCTCTCTCCAACCCCCGCAAGGCAGCCACCTCTGGGGTGAGCTGCAGCAGCTGTCGATCCACACGCAGCCCCAGGACACAATGGCCAGGCCAGGCATCGAAGAATGGCCGGACGCTAGGAGGCTGTTCGCTGCCCTAGGCCAACACACTCAGCCTGTATTATTCCAACCTGACAGTGTCTTTTGATTGCCCCGCTCCTCTACCTGTTATCTGAGGATCACGGCATCACCGGCTGAGCGGCTGCCTATTCTATTCCAACCAGGCCTCCAACCCCTGCCAACAACAAGCCCCGGTTTAGGAAACAGAGTCTTGGTTACACAGGCAAAAGGGCACATGTCCAAGGGGAGCGGGAGTGTTGGCACGCACAGTTCTATGCACAAAGGAGCCAGCTACGTTGAGCACATCCTTTCAAAGTGCAGAGTGAGACGGTGCGACACCATCTGCACCACCGTATGTCTCTGAGCGGCTAAAGAAAGAGGTCTGAGAAGCTCACATCACAGGTGTGCCTACATGGGCCAGAGCCTGGGCCACACCCCTAACCATCCCCAGGCACATGGCTGAAGTCTTCCGAGCCTAGATTCAGAATGCCAGAGCTAACGTGGCTTCCCTCAGCCCAGCTCCATGTCTTCCTGGTTTACAGGTGAGGGAACTGAGGTCCAGTGAGGAAAATGATGGAAATCACACGAGCAGTTTGTCCCGATCGGGGTCCAGGGTTCTTTCTCCCTCATGCCCTCCTTAGGGCTTAAAAAAGAAGTCAATGGATCACCCCTGGGCTGTTAGAAGCAGGCATGCAGCAGTCCTACTTACGTCACTGAGGTGCATGGCGTTCAGGCGCGCTCTGGCGAGATCTGGGTGGTCTGGGAGGGGGGTGTACCTATGAAGGGAGTCTGCATCTCCTGACCTGTACAGGCGCTGTGGGCGAGACAATCGACGGAAGCAGGGCCTTGGCACCACTGCTCGGGGAAAAGCCGGGAGGAACGTCTCCTGACCCTCTCTTTTACTAAATGAGGAAATTCAGCACTGCTCCTAGGGACCATCCTTCTGGAATCATCCCCTGGTAGAAGGTGTGGCCAGGATCGTGCGACGGTGAACGATATTGTTAAGATATTCATCATGATCTATTCCAAATGCACTATAAACCAGCTCCATCGTTGGCTGCACCTGCCTACTTTATTCTGTCTCAAATGGGTGGCTAGTTCTCAGACCCTCTGCAACCTCATGCCTGCGTTCTCTGGTAACAAGAACAGGCTCCGGAGGCCCTGTTGTTCAACATGAACAGTAGTAATAAAAAACAAATTAGTCTTTTTATTATACAATTTATAAATTATAACTATATATGTATATATATAGTTGTATAGTCTTAGTGTTTTAAAAACTTAGTCTAGTTTACCCAGACCCCACAGACACAATTTGAACGTGAATGCTTTGTCTTGGTTTTCATTGCAGAGCAGAGATCTCTGCCTTGCCAACATTAAGCAGCACTTGAATTCCATCTGTCTCTCGGGGGTGGACATCCTATTTCCAGCCCTTCCCAAATCCCTTCAGGCTTTGAAAATGTGAGCTGTTCCAGGCAGCACTTGGGCTCGTGGGGGGGGGGGGGGGGGCGGCAGTCCTGTAAGTGTGTGAAGAATAAAAACCCTTGACAATTCAAAGGAGAAAACACGTGCAGCTTCCTGTCCCTTGGAAGAGGAAGCAGGCCTGAGGTACACAGGGAACAAAGGCAGAAGGGAGCTTTGAATGCTGCTCTTCTTTACTGCGGCAGCACGGCTATAGTCAGCCTTTTAATTCCATTGCAGACATCAGAAATTAAGATACATCTGGCCTCGTGTTTGGTGAGAGATCATCAGTAATACTTGGTATCACCGTAATCTGACTCAAACCATAGTAACTGCATTTACAGAGGACTCACTGTGTTTTATTTGCCTTTACTTATTTAATCCTCTTTAAATTCACTCAACGGGAATTTGAGTGAAATTGAGTGAATTGACCTGCTGCCTCAGGTCTCCCATGCCCTCCCTCCTTCAAATAGGGAGCATGAGGTTAGAAGAGGTTAGCAACTGGCCCACAATCACCCCGATGGCTTGCACTCCCATGTAGCACCGAGTCACAGTACCCAGTGCATGCCCACAGTGAGTGGGCTGAAGATCTCACCTCATTACAGTGCACATAGCTGTTCTTGGCATGAACAAGGTCTGGAGAGTCAACCACCGTGGTGAACTTGATACTGTCTGGTTTTTTACGGTACTTGGTCTATAAAAGAAAAGATTCCCCTGATACACGGTTAAATTCTTTAATCCTGGCTTCTTGGGACCATATGTGTAAACAACAATGGCGTATCAGAAGACAAGCTGCTCAGTAGCACGGGAGGGCCCAAGCTTCCCTCTGTGATTAAAAGTGTGTGACAGGCACTTTGCTTCTTAAAGAAGGGACCCCTTAAAGGAGTCCTCCCACAGAGGCTTGCTTAGACCCTCTCCACGCAAGTGCTGTTAATAAGAAAACCAAGGATGGCAGTGTCTCTCTCTAGCGGTGCTCTAGGGCAGAAGGCCAAGGCCATCAACCGGTTGGTATTGCTATCCCTATGAAACTTTTAATACCCCCTGGAGGTGTGAAGGTGACGTCCACACACTGGACCAAACTCAGAGGGTAGATACAGATTCCCCACACTGCCAATGAAAACGGGGAGTGGCATCACATGATAACTGACGATTAGCATCTAGCAAAAAGCTCCTAAGGTGTTTAGTGATTTCAACTCCTTTGCAGTGAATGAGTTACAGGGAAATACTGTTTTAGGTTTGGGTTGCAAATGGCTCCAGAAAAGATGCTGGGAGTCCATCGGCCTTGGGTCTGTCTTGGTATGGTCTCTATTGTGCAAGCAGATTCTCTACTCAAAAGAAAATGCTTGGATCACCCATGTCACTCAGGAAGGTCGGACTGATGGTACCTCACTGATGAGCTCTCCAGCCTTCTTTGCACTCTCTATCTGGGGAGATCGCAGAGCCAGCCATCCTGTGCCCTTCATGCTCATCAAGTCTGATTTGTAATGAAACTGCAAAAAGAAAACCAAGGGTTCCTGTCAGGATGGTGCCTAGGGCCTCAAGGGCATTTCAAGAAGGCCCTTGTTTCACAGTAAGAAAGATAACAATAAAGAAAATAATAAGGCCTTCACAGTCATGCTCCATCCCAACAGTCCAGCGTCGTCACTCAGAGAAGACTCTGGACACTAAGCCCAGCTGTTCTGAATTTGCACATTTTTCTGTGAAGAAAGTAATGGAGCTCAATAAAGGTACAGGAAGCCCCATCAGCAAGACTTGAAGCTGACCGCAATGACACCATGGACAAGCATTTAAGGAAAGAGCTACATGAGTGCTAAAATCCAAGGATCAACCAGGATTATTTGGGTTCATTCTGTCAGTAAGGTAATCTACCACGTGCCAAACAAGAACGATCTGCATACAGCTTAGTGGATAGAACAGTTTTGAGCCCTAGACTGAAGCTGCTATGACTCAGAGCAAATTACTTTTCCAAAATGCAACTCAGTCCCTGTCATATTTGAAGGTCAAAACAATCCTTCTTGTAAAAAGCCAAGAATCCATGGTAAACAAGAGACCATTAAATTTGTTCTTGATACAGTGGGCATAGAGGGGTCAGAGGTCAACTACAAGAGGAATTTAAAAACAAAAACAAATTTCACTGTGATGGGCTAGCAATGAGTTAGCCCCTGTAATCATTTCATGCCTCAGTTTACTCCCTGCCCCCAACTATAACTTATTATGATTTGCTTATATAGCAGAATCAGGCAAAACCTTATCCTCTTTCTTCATTTTAAGGGCTTAGGAGAGTAGGCTAATGACACCGTCCCTGGGAGAAATAAATAGGAGCGCTACAACAGCGGCTCTGATTGGAGCCCCAGCCTGTCAAGTCTCATCAGCAGTCCTTGATCTGCCTGCATCGCCTGCAATGACACCGGCACTCAACCGCCTTTCTTCTCCTCTTTATGGAAATTGGGTATTTTTAAAGGTAGGAAAAAACCTCTCTAAGGAAATCTGAAATTTGGATCTAAACGAAGTTGATGGCATTTCTCTAATTTAGATATAAGTCCCGCTGTAACGCAAAATATCGTTCTAGATATCAGCCCCTCGGCCTTTTTAGTTCTCTTTCATTTCGGGATCCACAGCGCTCCTCACAGCTGGCCTCAAAGAGGGACTGTTTCTGATCTACTGTCTGCTGGTTAATGCCCCTGTGCCAATTCCGCACTGCTTCCCGACCGGTGGAGGGAGGGCATCACTCGGGCTCAGGAGCAGGTTTCAAAACCCCATGTCAGTAAGATTGCTTTTCATACTGTGTCTTTTCAGTCTACAGCGGCAATGCTTTTGCCTTCGACTCTGATAAAGAACAGAGAAAATTGGATAAATTTCTAAGTTGGAGAGAATAAGCCTACAGGGCCTCTTCACAGCCAGGCCCTGCTCCTTTCATAAGGGAGATGAAGTGGGGGTACTCTTTCAAGCTGCCTTTGTGGAGCTGAGCACTACGATTACAGGTAAGACAGAAAGCAAGATGCAGGTTCCCCAAAGATCCGACTGTGCCTTGACGCCTCTAAACAGACCCTCATTGATATCTCAGCCCCGGCCCAGCTTTCACTATTCACACAGACCCTAAAAACAACACACCACCCCCGACTTCATGATGAAAGAAGGGAAAGAGGAGGGGAGCCAAGAAGAGTCAGCTATCCAAAGACAGCTTCAGAGAACTGTTCTGAGAAAGGAATAACCTTCCCAAACTGCCCAGCCTCGTCTGGCTCACCCAAACGGCAGGCTCTGTTTTCCCTTATACGTCGTAAAGTCCAGAGGGCACCTAACAATTCATGGTTAGGGCTCTTCTGGTACCTGAGTTTTGGAGTAATCTTTTGCAAATGCCGTAAGCAAAACATTCAGCTCCCGAGTAATATCGAGTGTGGGCACTGTGCAAGCACTTGTGCCCAGGAGGTCCCTGAGCAAAGGGCACATTTGCCATGTGAATAAGACACCGTGTCCTTGCCTCTCCATACATTTGTTTGGACTCTGTCTCAACACATGCCCACTCTGCCTGCAGAGCAGAGGTTCATGTTCTCACCCACAGAACAATCTGATCAAATGACACTAAGAGCCATGGGCTGCTGTGCTCTGGGCGAACCACACTGGAAGCCATCAACAATGCAGACTAGAGCGCCTAGCTCATAATGCAGCCAGCCACCCACGGAAGCCAGGAGACTGAGCAGGGATCAGGCAACCAGAGCCAGAAGCCGGGCTCCATCTGGGTCTATCTATGGGGACTTGGCAGCTTATGACGCCAAGTCAAGGCAGACCGTGAGAGGATGAGGGCCCAGAGAGACGATGGGTGGCACGATGCCCGCCACGGTGTCCCACCCAACAGCTGCATGTGACCATTTTACTATTGTCAACATGTCCAAGACTGCGTAAGGAGGAAGGACCTGCAGCTCATGCAGCCAGTGTGGAGGAACGGGACGTGCACCTCAGAAACATAACTCCAGAGCCTTCCTCCGGTGACACGAGGCCGCTTCTACTCTCCCCTGTTCTTGGTTATGAAAGATTTCTCCTTTGGGAGCCTCGGGGTCCACACCTGTTGCTACAGCTTTAAGATCCTTAGCAGTGTATCAAAGCAGATATTAAGACTCATAACCAAACCTTTGACAGAGTGCAGGGAATCATATGAAAGAAGGGGGAGTTAGTAAGACCTGGAGAGTAGAGGAGCACCACAAGGACCAAATATATCAGGGCACAAAGGTCTTTTATGAGACTGTTTCTCCAACCAAGGACCATGTATGAATATAACCTAGAACCCCTGCTCAGATATAGCCCATGGTAGCTCAGTGTCCAAATGGGTTCTCTAATAAAGGGAACAGGGACTATTCCTGACATGAACTCAATGGCAAGCTCTTTGACCCCCCCATCCCAAAGGGAGGAGCAGCCTTGCTAGGCCACTAAGGAAGACATTGCAGCCAGGCCTGAAGAGACTTGATAAACTAGGGTCAGATGGAAAGGGAGGAGGTCCTCCCCTATTAGTGGACTTAGAAAGGGGCACTGAGGAGATGAGGGAGGGAGGGTAGGATTGGGAGAGAAGAAGGGAGGGCTATGGCTGGGATACAAAGTAAATAACCTGTGATTAATATAAAAAATAAATTTAAAAAAAAAGATCCTTCAGGAGAGTTGGAATTCAGAGCTTAGGGCCTGAGCCCATCTGACAACCCTCCCCTATCAGCTGGAAGCAAAGGACAGCAGTCAGTGTCAGTCATGATCACGTTATCTTTAGCTCCTGACCTCCATCTTCCCTCTCCTCATCTCCCATCTACTGAAACACCTCTTCATCCACCTACTCTCATGTGGAAACATATGTAGCGTTCCATGGTATATGCATATGTATTCACATGTGTGTGGACATACGTGTGTCATGGGAGTGCATATTGAGTTTGTGTGCATGTACAAGCCTGGAGCTGGCATCAGGCATATTTGTCAGTCACTCTTATTGAGGCAGGGGCTCTCAGGGAACCTGGAATTTGCTGATTTCTGGGTAGCCATGATATGCAACTTGTCCTGGGGACCCTTGTCTCTGCTTCCTGAGAGCTGGGATTACAGGTGGCTGTCATACTTGTCTGGCTTTTATGTGGGCTCGGGACCCAAACTCTGCTCCTCACATTTGCATGCCAAGTGTTTTGTTCTCTGAGCTCCTCGCCCCCAGCCCTTACTCACTGGCTCTGTTAGACCTCAAACATATCATAACTGTTCCTGCTCATGCTTTTGCCTTGACACTTACTGTCCTATTTGCATGGCTTTCTCTACCCCCTTCCCTCATCTCCTTCAGGCCTTCATGCAAATGTCACCTCTCCCTTGAGAACCACACGCATGCCCGACTGTAAATGGCACCTGAAGCTGGGTGGTGGTACTACCTGAAACCACAATACTTTGGAAGCTGAGATGGCAACACCTCAAATTTAAGGACATCTTGGGCTAAATAACAAAACCCTGCCTCAAAAATTGCATGTGCATGAACACACACACAACTGTACGCATATGTGCATGAACACACACACAACTGTACGCATATGTGCGTGTGCACACACATACTTTTGCACCCCACTTCTGTGTTCCATATAACCCCTAGCAGGTATCACCATCTGAGATATAAGATATAAGATTGCCATGTCAAGCATGGTTAATCTCCCTTCAAGGCAGTGGGACTTCCACAAGCTCAGGAGATGTTTTTTACTCTTTTGCTGATGACCGTATTCTCCCAGAAGGAGAGAAGAATTGAAGGGAGGAGAGGAGGGGGGAGAAAGAGGAGCAAGGTCAGAAACTTGGAGCAGGAATTGAGGTGAGAGGCAGTTTCTAAAGAGACGCAGAAGACAAGATAAGGCAGAGCGCTGACCATATACTAGTAGGTGCTCAATAAATACCAGTGGAACAAATAATCCCAACCTGGAGGACATAGGCCAAGTTTGGGATGGAGAGGGTTCGAAAGGTCCAAGATGAACCTCAGGTAAATCGGAAAGGAGGGGGGCCAGCACTGTTTAAACCCTACCTCACTCTGCAGGGCGTGGGCTTTCTTGGCCCAGGCCATCTTCAGATCCTCGGGCAGGGCAGTGAACTTGTGGCACTGTGTCCGGTAGTCATGGTCACTGGCCAGGCCCTGGGCCTTCCTGGCATGGACCAGGAACGCCATATCCATGGGCAGGTGGCACTGGGCTTGGCTGCTGGCCGCCTCCTTCTTGTACTGGTTCTCGCTCTGCAGCTGCCCCATCCGCTGGCAGTGCCGGAGCCGTGGGTCACCACTCACGCTCTGGATGCCGATCAGGTGCCCCCGCTCCTTCACAAATGCGTGCCTATAGAGAAACTGGAAGGGACGGCCAGCTGACCAGGAGCCAACATGTGCCCACCTCACAGCAGCATGGAGCCAACGCATGCCCACCTCACAGCAAAGCGTAGCCAGTGAGTGCACACCTGTGGAACCGCATCACAGGCCTTGGGGGAGGGGTCAGCTCTCCCTGTGCTAAGCAGCAAGAGCTGCCACAGGCAACTGGCCTGAAGCACGCCTCCCTCCCTCAGGGCCGACAGAGAGAAACATTATCTAATTAAAATCAGATTCTCAGAACTATGAAGAGCTCCCTGCTCCCTTGTGCATCCTGTGGCCAAAGGAATTTTGTTAAATAGGGTAAAAAAGAAGCTTGTATTTTATCCACTCATATTTAGAGAAACATTAAGCCCCAAAGACAGGACCTGCTCATTTGAAGTCTGTGTTTTCTGTGATTTGTTTGTGGGAAAGGGAAAGTCACCTTCATGTCCCAAAGCTATGGATGTATGCAACACAGCTGTGGGTTGTGGAGGAAAGTGACAGAGAGCCAAGGGGGAGGCCATTGCCATCTCTTATCTCATCCTTGTTCTGGGCGATGCTGCAAATGGGCAGCTCTCAGGTGGCCACCGCCCAGTGCTCGCAGTCGGGCCGCAGTCACCAGCTGCTGACAAGGGAGACTCTTGCGTGCACCTGTCTTGTGATCAGCCCTCCCTGCTTTGCTGAAGGACCTTATTCAGAACTAATATATTCTGCAGGTGACATCCTGTCTCACACGGTTCTACATTTGCCCTAATTCAGGAGAAATGAGCCTTACACATTGTTTTACATGAAGTTAACAGAGATGAGGCAGGATGGAAGGTCAGAGCATTCCACTCACATCACTGGCGATGTCCCCAGAGGCCCGTGCAGCCTGGAAGGGCAAAGCGTCTATCGTCAGCTTGTAGCCCTGAGCACAAAGATGACGCCAGGACTCCTTGTATTTTGCCTAAAGTGGGAACACATAAATAACTTAAAAAATACATGAAGCAACGAACAAAGACTGCACACCCTTTCACATGTAGGATGGTGTCCTAGCATCCACTGTGAGCAGCAAACACGTTCTGTCTCACAGATCGACCTCTCATTAGCACATGCCCCGTGGTAGGCTCTGAGCATGCATGTCTATATAACATGTGTGAACTTTACATAGGCATCTAAAATGGGGGCTTCTTGGAAGCTTCGGCAGATGGCGGGGAGGTGGCTGCTGGGCCCCTTGTGGACCACCACACTGGTGGCTTTGGAGCATGCTCAAATCTCAACGGGAAGGCAGGCTTGCCTCGCTCAGGTTGGCTGCGTTGGTTTTCGCTCGGATGAACTCGGGCAGGCCGAGGCTCACTGTGTACCGGTGCCGCGCGTCCTCCCCAGCCGCCTTGTAAAGACGCTGAAGCCAAGTCACAAACAAAGAAAAAGCAGTGAGAAGGCAAGTATGCGGCTCTGTGCTCGCTTGCGGCTGGGAAGGCCTCACTGGACACAGCTCAGCCAGGGCTGAGGGACATTTCCTTCAGTAGAGTCGGGCTGCACGAGTCACAGGAGACGGAAGGAGTGTGAAGAACTGCACTTCACTTTATAAGCGCCGAGGAAGGCAAACATGGGGAGACACTCCTGAAGACCTGGGACACGTAAGGAAGCCCTGCTGATGGCAGGAGCTGGCCCTGGTCTGCACCCTTCCCTGAAACCTCAGCATCCCTTCTGAGATCAGGCTGAGCGCAGGCCACCCCGGAGGACGTGTCCCCGTGATGAGAAATGAATGGGTCAGTGTTTGCCGGCTGCTGCAAGGTTGGGGGCCATCCTGAAACAGCCGCTCCACAGCCCGAGGCTCAGAAAGGCAAGGAGGGGCAGGGAAGAGCTGCTAACAGATGGCCTTTCTGTGCAAGACACTGAACTGCGTCTCTGCCGGGTGTCCTTGCCCTTGGCTGCCATGTCCAGCTTTTGAAGGCTTTGGTTGAATGTGAAGGCGAATGGTAAAAATAGCCAGATCTCCACATAACTTCTGAAAGCTAGGGTGGGGAGAATCTTTAAAAATCCAAAATGATCTGATGGTGTGTGTGTGCTCAGCCAACAGGAGAGCGGCCACAGAGCTGGGAGGACAGAGGAGGCAATTCTGGCAGAGGCGACCCCTGCCCCTCTTTTTCCAGTGTATTGGGAATCCTAAATTTGGGAGTAAACAGATGGAGTAGATAGGGAGGATAAGGTGAGGCAAAGGTTCAGGAATCCAGACAGATGTCATACCCTAGACCCGCCTCCGGATAACCACTAGCCCCAGAAATGAACATTCTGTTGGTGAGCTGCTATCACCTAGCACAGAACCACAGACCAGTGTTTCTAACTCCTTTGTGCCAGGGTCAGAGGGCCTGTCTGTGACACTCTGGGTGCGGTGGGTAGGTAGGGTGTGGCCTGAGGCTGAGCTGCCAAGCTGCCCCTGTCTGATGAGCCAGGGTAGTCTAAAGCAGATGTCCAGCTGGCCTTCCCGGCCTCTTCGAGATGGTTAAGCAATGTATAGAATGCTCTTTTTTTTCCCCAAATCCCCCATAAGCATGGCTGCCTTTCCCCTCCTCAGCCCACAAAAATTCACACTTTTTTTTTTCTTTTATTAATCTAGCCATCCTTGGAGAGCCATGGGAGACTTCACCTCATTGGTGATCTGGTTGCTGAACTTGGCATGCAGAAGGTTGGGAGTATCTGTCACAGCTGTGTACTTGAATGACCGAGGGTACTGGCGGTACTTACTCTGAGAAAGGAAAGAGACGGCTCGGTAAGGTAGAGAACAGTGCTGTTAAGTCCTAATGAGTGTGTGTGTATGTGCCCATGAGCATGTGTGTATGTTTCTATGTGCACGCGCATGAGGCTGCCAGAGGACAGCTTGGGGTGGAGCACCTTGGGAGCACCAGCGAGTTAGGTCTCACTGACCTGCAACTTGCTGACCTGACAGCCTGGCTGGCCAGAGACCCAGGATCTTCCTGGCCCAGCCTTTGCCTGCATTGGAATTCTAAGTGTGTCCCCCATACTAGCGGCTTCTTTTGCCAGGCTGCCAGCCCATCCCTCTAGAATCCAGCAGGCCTCTCCCTCTCCGGGAGAAGTGGACCAGCTGCAGTCTGCGCCTGAGAAGACTCGGCACCCTCGGTATTGAGGGTACACGAAATGCTGCGCACCTTCAAAGCCATGCTCACAGAGTGGCCACAGGGCCACACGTTTGCAATCCTAGTACTGGAGAGGCAGACAGGTGGGTCCCTGGGGCTCACTGGCCAGCCTGCCTAGAACACTGAGAAAATTTCAGTGCTCGCTGGCAGCTGTGTCTGAAGTGGCAGCTATGTGCTTGGTGAGTTCTTGGTGACGTGTGTGTGACTCTGCCTACAGAACAACATCTAGGCCCTATGTGCACACTCACACAAATGCACACACAAACATACACACCCAACTGTCCACCCCAGGACTCAGAAGGCCATTGGCAGAGCCCAGCCTCTGCGGGTTCTCTGAAGATCCACACGGGGCTTTGATGGACGTGAGCCGTGGGGAGCTTTGATGCCACGCTGTTCTATGGTGGTAGAGCCAGGGCCTGAGCTCCCACAGCGCCCGTCCACCCACCTCAGCCTGCACACTGGCCCTGAACATCTGAACCTCTATTCCTACCTCCCCTGCCCTTCTGCATCAACACAAGTCACCTCTTGGAGTGAGCAAGGCTCCCTATGCACTTAGAGAGCTTAGAATTCTGAGAGTACACACACTCACACACACATTACCAAGAACTCACCAAGCACATAGCTGCCACTTCAGACACAGCTGCCAGCGAGCACTGGGCTTAAATCAGTGTCAGTCCTTACAAAAGCCAAATGGTGGTGTTCTGGTGTGACTAACTTAGAAGCCGGGGTGAGAAGGGGCAGCGAGCTCGGCTGGGGTCAAAAGCAGACAAGCCGACCAAGAGTGTCAATGCCTTGTGTGTTAGCTTCCAAAGCCTGTTTTCCGCTGTCCCACACGGCCGCCCCTCAGGAAGAGCACGTCTTCCGAGTGTGACTCGGCCTATGTGGTAATGGAGGAACTGACGTGGTATTTGTGTGTGTGTGATGTGTGCATATGCACGAAAGTGTACGCACAGTGTGTGTGTGTGATGTGCACCCATGGTGTGTGTACGTACATGCATGTGTGCGTACAGCGTGTGGACATGCATGTGTGCGTACAGCGTGTGGACATGCCTGTGTGCGTACAGCGTGTGGACATGCCTGTGTGTACAGCGTGTGGACATGCATGCATGTGTACAGCGTGTGGACATGCATGCGTGTGTATACTGTGTGTCTGTGTACAGCGTGTGGACATGCATGTGTGCGTACAGCGTGTGGACATGCCTGTGTGTACAGCGTGTGGACATGCCTGTGTATACAGCGTGTGGACATGCGTGTGTGTACAGCGTGTGGACATGCATGCGTGTGTACAGCGTGTGGACATGCATGCGTGTGTGTACTGTGTGTCTGTGTACAGCGTGTGGACATGCGTGTGTGTGTACAGCGTGTGTATATTGTGTGTGTGTACAGCGTGGGGACATGCATGCATGCGTGTGTATACTGTGTGTCTGTGTACAGCGTGTGGACATGCATGCGTGTGTGTGTACAGCGTGTGGACATGTATGTGTGTGTACAGCGTGTGG
>NW_026596125.1:15938398-15939096 GCF_907164565.1 Psammomys obesus
GTGTGGACATGTATGTGTGTGTACAGCGTGTGGACATGTATGTGTGTACAGCGTGTGGACATGTGTGTGTGTGGACATGTGTGTGTGTGTACAGCGGGTGGACATGCATGCGTGTGTACAGCGTGTGGACATGCATGTGTGTATACAGCGTGTGGACATGCATGTGTGTGCACAGCGTGTGGACATGCATGTGTGTGTACAGCATGTGGACATGTATGTGTGCGTACAGCGTGTGGACATGCATGTGTGTGTACAGCGTGTGTCTGTGTACAGCGTGTGGACGTGTATGCGTGTGTACAGCGTGTGGACGTGTATGTGTGTGTACAGCGTGTGGACATGCATGCGTGTGTACAGCGTGTGGACATGTATGCGTGTGTACAGCGTGTGGACATGTATGTGTGTGTACAGTGTGTGGACATGTGTGTGTGTGTACAGTGTGTGGACATGTATGTGTGTGTACAGTGTGTGGACATGTATGCGTGTGTACAGCGTGTGGACATGTATGTGTGTGTACAGCGTGTGGACGTGTATGTGTGTACAGCGTGTGGACATGTATGTGTGTGTACAGCGTGTGGACATGCATGCATGCGTGTGTACAGCGTGTGGACATGTATGTGTGCGTACAGCGTGTGTCTGTGTATAGCGTGTGTCTGTGTACAGCGTGTGGACATGCATGCGTGTGTACAGCGTGTGGACAT
>NW_026596125.1:15939106-15939800 GCF_907164565.1 Psammomys obesus
TGTGGACATGCATGCGTGTGTACAGCGTGTGGACATGTATGTGTGTGAACAGTGTGCGTACACTGTGTGGACATGCAAGCATGTGTGTGTACAGCGTGTGCATGTGTACACGTTTCTACAGTGTGTTTTTATGTGTGTGAGCACACGAATGCCAGAGCCCATTGTTGGGCGTCTTCCTCTACCACCCTCCACGCTAGTCTCTCACTGAACCTAGGATCACTGACTCAGCTGGACTCAGGGCCCGTGAGCTCCTCCCGTCTCACCTCCCCAGAACCGGGCTTTAGAGTCCACCATGGTGCGCGTGCACATGGGGCAGGGGATCTGGACAGGTCCTCACACTTGCTCACTGAGCTCGTCTACGGCAGCCCCTGCCACGCTCCCGAAAGTGGCGCCCATCCACAAGAGGCTCCAGCAAGAACAAAGGTGCCGGGCAATGGCTGCGGTTTGACCTGAGCTGCCTAAGCAGGGGCACAGATGCACGGGGCTTCCGCCACGGACACCCCATTCCGCCACGGACACCCCATTCCGCCATGGATACCCCATTCCGCCACGGATACCCCATTCCGCCACGGACACCCCATTCCGCCACGGACACCCCATTCCGCCACGGATACCCCATTCCGCCACGGACACCCCATTCCGCCATGGATACCCCATTCCTCCATGGATACCCCATTCCTCTGTGGACACCCCA
>NW_026596125.1:15939810-15952659 GCF_907164565.1 Psammomys obesus
ATTCCTCTGTGGACACCCCATTCTGCCACAGACACCCCATTCTGCCATGGATACCCCATTCCTCTGTGGATACCCCATTCTGCCATGAACACCCCATTCCTCCATACATACCCCATTCCTCTGTGGACACCCCATTCTGCCATGGACACCCCATTCTGCCATGGACACCCCATTCTGCCATGGACACCCCATTCCTCCATAGATACCCCATTCCTCTGTGGACACCCCATTCTGCCATGGACACCCCATTCTGCCATCCACCGTCTGCCTCCAAGTCCGTGCTACCTCACTGATGAGCTTGGATGCATTCTTTCTTCCTTCAATCTCCAACGCTCCAGGAACGACACAGGGGACACCGCGCATGAAGTTCAAGTCGGAACGGTACAGCGTCTACGAGGAGGAGCGTGCAAACGTCAGAGAAGCCAGACTCCAAACTAAGGAGCAGGAGAAGCCGGGTCTCAGCACACGTGCGCAAGGCTGCGGCCCTGGGCGGGTACAGGTGGGGTCCCACTCAACATCAGTGCTCACAGTTGTCAGTAACGGCTTGTCAGGGGAAAACCGGGGTCACACGCAAATCATTGGGCTGTCACTTTTCTGTGAGCAGCTCTGACAGGATGGAGTTTTGTTTTAATGTGGGCTACCAAAACACAAATGCTGGAGAGGATTGTGGCTAGAATGTCAGGTGTCCTGGGGCAAATGTACAAATGCTTTAACCGATCTTTCAAACAAAAGCCAGCAGCAGCGGCTGGTATTAATTAATCATGTGTTAAGAAAGAACTGATGAATAAATCGGAAAGAACTTGGCAGGGACTCACTCAGGTCCGCACCTGTGTGGGTAAGAGAACGCGTGTTTACCTGAGTGCTTTGGAGTGACAGTTTAAAGGGTCCCCAGATTCCCTCCCCTCAGCCAGCAAAGCACCCCCGGGTGTGCGGCCTTCCGATTGTCACCACAGCACCAGGCAGGGTAGGCACCTGGGCTCCACCTAAGCGGCAAATGGCCTGATGAATGTGGCAGTTCCCTCATCCCTACAGCTGTGCTCAGGTTCCTGACAGTTCCTGTCACTCAGTGACTGCTGTCCACGGCCGTGATGTTCCAAGAGATGATAGATGCAGACCTGCACGGACGGCCTGACTCCCACAGCCTGCTGGGCCAGAGGTCCCCTTCCTCCACAGGGCTGGCTGCCTGCACACACCAGGGACAGGCAGACCTAGCAGGCTGGGGAGGAAGTGCGGACCAGCGATGCTTGGGAAGGACAGGCCTCATTTCCTCAGGAACATGAGACTGCCTGACTCCCCTGGCCTCCTTGCCTTGCAGAACAGACATCAGGAGCTGGATGTGCCACCAGAGGAATGAAGATGGTTCACAAGGACCCAGATGAGCCTGGGAGGCATCTCATGGGCCGGACTGCCTGCCCTACCTCCCCATAAACCAGCAGAAGGTTTGCTACCCAATGAGGCAATTTCCAATTTACAGTGCTTTGAATTCTGTAGAAACACTCCAGGAACAGTGGCTGTCCTCACTGGAGCGCTATAATTGTGTGTTAGGACAGCATGGGGCTAGGTTCCCAAAGAAGAGTTTAGGATTTCTGGCTTCCAGAGGCTTCACAGAGCTAACAGAGCTTAACAGTCACTGACTTGGGACCACAGCTGCCAGCAGAAGGACCCTAAAGGACAGGCCCAGGCTCCTTACCTCACTCTGTAACTTGTGAGCTTTCTTGGCACAGCTCAGCCTCAGGTCTTCTGCCAAGGATGTGTGTTGGGGGAGCGGATGTCTGTAGTCCTGGTCGCTGGCCAGAGTCTGGGCCTTCTTGGCATGCACCAAGGTTACCATATCCAGCGGCAGATGGAAGTGAGCCTTTGAGTGTTCAAAGCCTTTCTTATAATTCACCTAGAGGGGCAAACAGATCAACAGCCACTATTTCAAAGCTACTGTTTGCAGAGGACCATCGGGAGAGCGACTATGATGCAGGAGCCTGTCAATCCCAGGTACAGATGCAGGTCCATACTTCCTCCTGGCGGACACTGGCCTAAGAAGCTCGCTGAGCCCGGCTCCTGACTTGGCAGCCCTGGGTCCCTGTACTCACTGGCCTGAGTACAGAGGCCATGGCTCCCTTACTCCGGGAAAACACATAGATATTTATCCCCCAGGCCTGACATACAGCCTGAAAAATGAGGGACACGCCAATTCCAGACTCACCAGCCCCAGCAGCCTAGCAGGAACTGCATAAAGCCTAGAACCTCCTCAGAAACAGGATGTGTAGTCACTACCTTTTGCCAGTTGCCCTCAGACACTTCAATACAACCACTTGGCTCAGATTTCTCACTCACACATCACTAATCAGGCCCTCACCCTTAGAACAAGGCCAAGGTCAACTCCCATCTAATTCCACTCTCAGAGGTCAGCAACCCAAAACAGAAAGCAGGGGTAGAAACAGGAAAAGTGGAACAGAGAAAAATGGCAGAGAACATATAAAACTGTGGGGCAGGAAAGGGAGGGAGGGAGGAAGGGAGGGAGGGGGAAAGGGAGGGAAAGAGGGAGGGAGGGAAAGAGAAGGAGGGAGAGAGGGAGGGAGGAAGGAGGGGAAAAGAGAGGGAAAGAAGGAGGAAGGGAGGAAGGGAGGGAGGGGGGAGAGAGAGAGAGAGCATGTACTGCCGATTTGTAGCTGACTCTGAGCAGGGGACTGAGCCAATCAGTCTTGACCTCCTCATCAATAAGCCAGAATGAATACAAAGTGGAGATCCTTGAGAGACAGTTTGACAGTTAAAGGAGACAATACACAGGTTAGACTTCTGTAACATGTTGAGCACGCCTTTCACCCTGACACTTGCCCTCACACATGTTCAAGGAGGTTGCATGTACACACATCTTCCAGAGTCCACACACGTGCAAGGAGGTTGTATATATACATGTGTTCCAGAGTCCACAGGATCAATTTAATTGTCGGAGGGTGCTAGCAAATCAGGTGCCTACATTTACGTGAGCACAAACAAGAATAAAGTGGTGTGTGTGTGTGTGTACGCGCGCGTGTGTGCATGTTTGTACGTGTGTGTCTGTCTGTGTGTGTAGTGGGGCAAGTACATACCCCATCTACACAGAACTATTAGTGAGCAACTTCACCTGACTATAGCCTCCAGGAATCCAGTCTAAGGTCTAACAAGCAATCTAAAACTGTCATCCAAATCTTTTTCCATTTCTAAACATTTGTAGTAATTCACTCTATAGACCTCAAAGAAGTGTCTCTGCAGGCCAAACAGCCCACAGACCACCAATCAAAGAAGGCCCAGCCCAAAGGGAGCTGGGGGGCCACAAATGCAAGCTCATTTACCCCTGAGGGGATTTTCTAACTCTACACAGCACCCACTTCCAGGAGGCTGGGCAGCCTGGGCTGGCTGTGCCAGGAGCATCGTCAGGGGGCCACAACCCCCCGCATCTTCTCCCTCTTACATCACTCTGCAGCAAGGTCGCGTGTACTGAATGTGCAAGGCTGAGGTCATCTTCCAAGCTCCGGGAGCCAAGCATCTGCCCTTTCATTCTCTCAAATGCTTCTTTGTATTTGTACTAAAGGGAGAGAGAGCGGGAGAGAGTAACAGCTCGGGGACAAGGGACACAAAATGGAAGAGGTGGGTATTGGGCGAAAATGTTTTGTTCTTTTGACAGTAACTGGGTGAGTTAAAAGAAAAGGCTCAGGAGTCGTCAAAAAGTCTATTCTTTCATATGCAAGACTCCCAATGACTAAAGGGCTCCCGTTTGAAATGGCAGCCGCGTTAGCACTTGGGCGGCCCCGGGCTGGGAGAAGGCGCAGGCATTGTTAGCAGGCTGGCTTTATGAAAGCTCGTGGTGGAGGGTGCATTTCATCTGCCCAGGTTCTGTGTTTACAGTCCAGCATCTGGCTTTGTGCCCCAGGCGAGGGAATTTTTTGTGTGTGAGATGCACTCTTTCTCAGTGGTCATTATCTGATTGCCCTGACACAGTCAGTTTGGACAAGAGAGGATATTATATCCACAGGCGAAAGAAGGCAAGAGTTAGAGGTAAAAGAACTGAAAAGGTTTGGGTTGAATGTTTCCACAGGATTGGATGCTCACGTCACTGATAATTTCATTGGACGTCTTTGCTGCCTGGAACGGAAGGGCATCCAACCTTAGCTTGTATCCACCCTCTCGAAGGCGGCTCCATGACTCCTTATAGCGACTCTGGCGGGGAGGAAGGCACAGATCTATTGGTCTCCTGAATTCTGCTTCTCCCCCAAAGGAATCTGGCCTACATTGGGCCTCTCTCCCACCCACAGCCCCATGTGGGATTAGAAATCACTGTGGCCTAGAATGGATTATATCCTAGAAGGAATGCTCACCTCCCACCCAGCGTTGGCCAGTGAAGCCATAGAGGGGACCGGCTAAAAGCAAGGGCTTTGGCTCTGACAGACATGGCTAGAGCTAACTGAGCAGCAAGCTCAGAAGGATCCATAAGATGTAAGACTGTGTATAGCTCATTATACAAGACAGAGAGGGGCCAAATGCCTCTACCAAGGACCAGGAATGGTGGGAGAAGGGCTCCTTTAGAAACCACAGAGAGAACTTAAGGCCCCAAGTATGTCCTTGGCAGAGCCACCTACTACATCCAGCTTTCTTAAGATGCTTCTAGATTCCAGCTCCTTTATACGAAGGCCTTGATACTAAGGCAGAGCCTTTTCCTGTCCCATTATCCCCAGTGGGCTTGTAATTTGTCCACGACACTAAATCGCTTACAGTGCCCAATGCAAACTCAAGGGTGGATCCCCTCAGTCCCAACAATCATAAACCCCAACACGGTGACAGCACAGGGCACCACGCAAGCATATGGCGCACCCCTGCCCTCCTGTCTCTGAACCCAGAACCCCCAGGCAGCTTCACCTCGCTGATGTTCATGGAGTTTAGCTTGGCCAGCAGGACTTCCGGCAAGTCCACTGTCTGCGTGTACTGGTGCTTTATCTTCTCTGCTTGCTGCTTATACAGTCTCTGTGGGGAGAGAGAGCTCTTCACATTGAACCCAGATTCTTCCCCACGCAGCCAGCAGCTATGCTGCACTCCAGGAAGCAGAGGGCCTGTAGCTGCTACGTCACTGCAGAGAGCTGATCACGGACCTCCCAAGGATGGCACAGTGATATCACATACTGTCTTCTCAGCCCTGCCTCCCCACCACCAGTGATACTCTCCTAAGCCGTGCCGAGACCAGTGCTGGCTGTGCAGCAGGGCCTAGGGACCCCGAGGGCACACCAGCAGTGACACTGTGCGGGAGGGTTCAGAAGCCCACCTCTCTTCTTCCCATCCCCACCACTAGAATTCCTGGCCTACTAAATATCCTCTGAGTAAGCCCAGGTTTTCTCTGCCCAGGACTCCCAGTGAGCTTCTGGCAGCCCACTGGCTTGCTTGATAACATGCAGAGTTGGCACAGCCACCTGAGAAAGTTTCAGAATCATGGTTTTCCATCCCAATGTCTAGCGGCCATGTTCAAGGTTCTACATCACAGCACTGCCCCCTAGAGTTGGTTAGGATAAGGACACAGCGAGGTTTTTCTTCCTCAAGAAATTCTTGTCCAACTTTATTTCTCAAAATTCAATCTGATCTGATGAGCAGGTAAGCAAGAAATCAGTTCCTAAGTCCAAAAGCCTGGGAACCATGCTATCTCATAGCCTGAAGAGTGCCCAGGCCCTTTGGGGTGCCTGTAGAAAAATATACAAGCAGGATTTCTTATAAAGCCATACAGAGAATTTTGACAGCTGGATCCCAGGGTTTGTAAATATTTTTGTATGTCAGAAGTTGAATATTTTAAAATATTTCAAAGGCAAGTGTGCCTTACACATGGGTCTGTGGACTTCACTCAGTAGCAGCAACCAGCTAATTCCTGTGCTTACAGGAGTTTTTATAAGACCTCAGTGTTCTATTTAGTCTCTAGTGAACTGAGCATCAGGTCAAATCTCGGTTTCCTGTAATATACAGAATATGGTAAATGGCTTAAAAGTCAGGCTGACATCCACAGATCAGACTCAAACCCATCTTTAAAAGCCTTAGGAAATGAGAACCCAGTATCAGTCCCTGCCCTCAGATCCCAAAGAGCCCCAAGCACGGCTTCCGAGTTCCAATTAGCCAGAATTTTACTCCAAGTTCTAGCTCTGAAAACAACCTTTTTTTGTTTTTGAACAAAAGAAGGGGGAAGGGGCCTTGTGGCCACAAACCTGCAAGCTATGCAAATTCAAGGAAGGAGAGCATCCAGGGGCGGTGGGGTGCGGAGCCCCACTTGGCACACTGAGTACAGGAACGCCCCATTTGCATTCTAATGAGGAAGGCCCCACCACGGGGAGCTCCATAAAAGACAAGGGTCCCTTCATCCTCACGACAGAGGAGCAGGCCCAAGATCCCCTCTGCTTCAATCACAGCGCGAAAGAGAGCCACTCTTAGAGTCATAATGTATGTACATTATCACTTCCATCCACTGCTCGGGTATAACTGATCCTGGCCTGGACCATCTCCGGAGTGTCTTTAATACTGGTAAACTTCAAAGCATCTGGGTGCTGACGGTACTTCTTCTGTTGAGCAGGAAAAGATCAAAGCTGTGAATTTTGTGCTGCTCTTTCATGCCATTTGAAAGAGAAAATCACAGGTTGCTTGAGATTAGAGTGAATTTGTGAACATAATTATTATTCGGCTTCCTCCATCTTTATATCCCAGGTTCCTTCAGGTTAATATTTGTTTCAATTTAAGAATAACCTCATGTCAATTAACATTAAAGTATTTCTACCCAGTGCAAAGACAACATCTGAAAATTAGGTTACACCAGTAAAATACTGTAGGGCACACACTTGCAAAGTCATTCTTTCTACAGGCTTCAAATACTGTCGCAGTTGTTTACATATCTTAGTTTGGCAAGAAAGTGAATTCCTAGTTGCATTTATCGATTGAAGCGTTCTGTTCTGCTTCTCCCGAAGGACTTGGCAGGCATTATCACAGCCAGAGCCTGTGCTTACCATGCAGGGTGGATTCACTTCAGACTATGGCTCATTTAGCAGATGTGGTAATTCTCGAAGATAGTGCAACAAGGAAAAGGATACCATTACCATCACTGAAAGGGCTGTTACAGCATTTGAAAGACAGGAAATATATACTACATGTGAGACAAAACAAAAAGCAACCAAAAAAAAGTAAAATCTGGCAAAGGTTTAAATAACTCATTTTGAAGAACTCTGGACACCGTGAGTTCCCTCCCCTTTCTTTTAATCAAAGCACATTTTGAGAGCCTGAAATGTTATAATTTTAATGGTATAATGGAGTATATTTCTCCTAAAATCGTGTTATTTTCTGAACACCTGTTCATTCATCTGCTTGAATTTGTGCATATTGTACTAGACTGTCTTAAGTATTTACTCCCTAGGGCTAAACAGAATCATTTTAATGACCCCTGCCCCAGACCACAGCAGTGTGTGTGTGTGTGTGTGTGTGTGTGTGTGTGTGTGTGTTTATGTGTGAATGCATGTATACATATGTGTGTATATGTGGGTGAAAGCATGTATACATGTGTGTGCGTGTATGAATTCATTTCACATATGTGTGAATGACTACATACCTGTATATGTGTACATGTGTGAATGTATGCATATATGTGGACGAATGTGTACATGGGTGAATGTGCACATGTATGTGTGCATGTGTGAATGCATGTACATGTATATGTATGTGAAAGCATTTGTACAAGTGTGCGTGTGCATGGGAATGCATGTATACATGTGCTTGCATGTATCTGTGAATTCATACATACATGTGTATTTGTGTGAACATGTGTGTGAGTGTGTCCATATTCATTTGTGACTCTCCACAGTGTCTGGTATTTTCTTTGAAAGTTAATCAGGCCAATTCGACAGGAACTTAGAAGCATCAGATAATTGGGAGAAACTGTTAAAATATATCTCGCCTAATGTAAAGTTTGAAAATTGGTCTGAAGGAAAGATGTTAAAAGAAATAAGCAAATTTCTTGAGGAAGTCTGCAAAATGAAGAAAGCGATGCGACAAAATTATATCACTATAAGGCAAATGATTCCCCTCAAAATTCCTCCTGCCAGAGTAGACACATAAACAAGCTATCTGGGAAGTCCAAATTGAACTTGAGCGGGTCGGGAGTGAAGCTCTTCCTTTACGAGAGGGCCTGATGCTAAAAGTTTGGGGTAATTAATCCTCGAGCATAATTGTTTTTTCCCACAGTTTTGCAGGCTTATGATCCTGAGGGGTCCTTTACCTAATTAAATTCAATGGCTCAGGGTGACATTGACACCACTGAGGTCCCAGGGTTCTCTGAGTCTTAGTGTTGAGTAAGTCTCTGGAAATTCGGTCAGTGAGAACAGGGCAAGTGTAGCAGTTTCCTCTAATGCCTAAGGAGGCTAGGGTGCAACCCCACAGGAGACTATAATACTGAGCAGTTACAAAACCAACATGTCTGCCATTCAACACTGACTACAGTCAATAAAAAGCTCTCTTTAAACAACATCTCAAGAGCCCCATGCCCAAACTCAAGTCTTCAAGGGCTAGGCAACCTGAGGGTTCCTCTCTGTCCACAAGGTTCCAGCAAGACCGGTCTACTCCACAGGCAATGAAATGCTCACTTGCCTTCTGCACACAGCCTTCCCGACAGGCAGGCAGAGGGGGAGCTTGCAGAGTTTGATGGTGCCAGGCTCTAAGGAGCTGGAGCTTCAGGCCTCAGCACTCAGAGGTGCTGTGTGCAGCAGCAGCCCTGTCCCCTAGAGGGCACTCGCCAACATCTGCAACCTTTCCGGTTGCCACCCCTGGGCAGAGTGCTTCTGACATCTAGAGGCCAGAGATGCCCTTGACCATGTCCTAAGTACAGCAGCAGCCGGAAGGAAACAGCAATATGTCGGCAGCACTGAGGCTGAACATGCAGTCTGTAAAACTGCTGCCCAGTGGGACTGCCCACAGACAGAGGTGAATGGCTCTCTCAGAAGCAGAGCAGCCTTCCGTCAGTGAAGGTGGCTGGACTCTGGCAAAAGTGAGACTTACATACAGCAGAAGGGACCTGTCTGTCCCCCCAACCCCCAAGAAAGAAACAGTCATGTCACTGTGCTGGACAGACTGTGAATATTCACAGACTGTTTCCCCTGTGGCGACAAGGAAGAGCTGGGCGACAAGCCATATCAAGGCTTCCTGGGTGCTGCAGACATATCTTTTCATCATCTCTCCTGGGCCGCTTCATTAAAGAGGTCAGGGGTGGGAAGCAATTGCACTTCGTTTGGTTGTCATTATTAGACATAATATCACTTGTCGCCCACTTTGTTTTTGCCGGGACACTTTGGGCCCCTACTGGTGTGGGTTTGGTATGTGGCTTCTCTCTAATTACCAGCCCCATCCAGGGTTGGAGGCCTTTCATGTGGCTTTGCCTTTTGAGTGGAAATTATTTTAATTTTATTCAGGAACACCGCACAGCTGACGCAGGCCAGCCCATCATGCGCACTGTTGGGGAAGCTCACCTCACTAATGAGTTCTCCGGCCTTCTTCGCCTGTTCCACATTTAATGACCCGGTGGCAACCCAGCCTGCGCCTTTCATCCACTTCATGTCCGCCCTGTATTGGTTCTGACAAAGAGGACACAGGGGGAGGGGGGCAGGCCTCTGTCACAGCACAGCCGTCGAAGGGCTGATAACAGTTCCCAAAGCGCCCTCGGCGCCAGCTGAGCCAAATGAAACGCCATTTCATCTTACCTGTTTCTGCGGCATCATGGGTAAGGCCCCTGAATATATAAAACAATCTCCCCTGTAATCAGAGGTTTACTTGTAGATGGTGGCTTTAGGCTCTGTGCAATGCTACTTGGGGTACATAGAAGGTACTGAGTCAGCGGGGCCCTCAGTGGGCACTCACGCCTTCCCTCTGGACAAAGAGTGGCCTCCCTGTCGGCTGTACCAGGATTCTTGCTAAAAATGACATGTGGTAGAGACAGCAATGGTGGCTCACGACACAGCCCGAGTAGGAGCTCCTGGAGGGACTTTCACGGGCCAACTCTTTCCTCCATCTCTGCGGGCCACGGGAGGAGAGTTCTCATTTCCTCACTAGCTACTGAATGAATAGTTTCAATGAAAAGTATTTAGATGGACAATTTTCTTTAAAGCTAGTCTATCATCTATGTATCCTGAAAAAGCCCTGCCAGGAAGGAATAAAGGAATGCTTTCTCTCTCTCTCGGTGTGTGTCTATGTATATGTGTCTGTCTGTCTCTGTCTCTTTGGCTCTGTTTCTCTCTCACACACACATACACACAAATATAAACACCTGTGTGTAACAGCCTGGCGATAGCTGACCCATTCACACATATTCTTTTCCAAGAATGAATCATTTACAGAAAGAGAGCAGAACCAACTGATAGCTACAGGAAGGAAGCAGAGGGCTGCTGATCAACAAACTGGCCATTCAGAAAATGGGCCCACTGAAGCTGTAACGAGGCGTCCGTGACCCTCTCCTGGTTGATCATAGGACACCAATGCATTCAACGACAGCAGCGGAAAAAAGCCTAAAACATGTCAGTCAGAACTGCGGAGAGTAGCTCTGTCAAGCCGGCTGTGGGCACATGACTTCACGCCAGCATGGGATGAGCAGTGTTAGCCAGGAGAAAGTACGCGTGTTTTCACTGAGCGATTCAGAAATGCGCACCCCAAGAGCCCGAGTTGTTGCCCCAAAGGGTCTGATGAAACAAAGATTTCAAAAACAAGCAAACAGAACTGACACAGGCACACACACACACACACACACACACACACACACACTCACACACTCACACACTCACACACTCACACACGTGTTTGCGCTCACAGAGGCTCTGAGCTTACCTCACTCTGCAGGCCATAGACCTTCTTGGCCCACTCCACCTTCATGTCCGTGGGCAGGGCCGTGAAGCAGTGTGATGGCGTCCTATAGCCTACATCTGTGGCTAAGCGCTGTGCCTGGCGAGCATGGGCGAGGTGGAGCATGTCCAGCGGGACGTGGCAGCGAGACTTGGAGTCTTCAAAGCCCTTCTTGTACTGCAGCTCACTCTGTAGCTTTGACATCTGCAGCGAGTGGCTTATCTGTGAATCCCCCTGGGCGCTCTGTGCTCCCACGAGTTTCCCCCTGGACCGTTCGTAATCTTCCTTGTATTTCACCTGAGCATAAAGCATGGAGCAGAGACACCGGTCAGTGTCCTACAGGAGCCAGGAGGCTTCAAACTGTGGGCATGAGGCTGGCAGATGGCTATCTCTCCAACAGGCCATATAGTGGGCAACTCAGGCATCTCCTCCACCAAACTGGCAAATGGAATGGCACCACTGCATGCTAACGCTGTAACACACCTGCAGCACATTTCTGGGAGGCGGCATCTCTTCTCCCACCCCGAGACGCCCTCCCATTGATTTATCTTTAATCTTTTGTACTTGATCTTATTTTACCTGTTTGTTTTGCCTGCGTGGGCACTTATGTATCACATGCATGCAGTGTTTTTGGAGTCCACAAGAGGGCAGCAGGTCCCCAGGAACGAGAATTACAGATGGTTGGGAGCAGCCATGTGGGTGCTGGGAATTGAATCCTGCAAGTGCTCCAGCCTTGTTTTAAAATCACTTTGATGTGTGTGTGTGTGTGTGTGTGTGTGTGTGTGTGTGTGTGTGTGCATGTGTGTGTGTGTGTGCAATGTGTGTGTGTTGCTTTGGTTTACTTTTTATTTTTCTAAACTTAATTACAAACACTTGAAAATAAGTAATAAACAATCAAATATCAAAATATCCAGATACAAATATACAATTCAATGAACAGTTAGAACAGGCATTCGGAATAGAAATTATGAAGCTTCACATTAAATTTTATATTCAGTATCAAATATATTTTATTCACTTATCCACCACTGAAACAAATAAACAAGAATCAATGGCAGAATTAAAACTAGAAATAGTTAGCTTTGTATTCTCTTTCAGAATTCTTGTAATTACCTGCACTCAGTCCATTTTTATATCCTTTCTTTAGGTTGTGTGTGTGCTTGTGTTTGTGTGTACACATATTCACACATGTATGAAGGTGCCAAGGGGAAGAAGAAGAGGACCTCAGAGCCCCTGGGGCTGGCATCACAGGCACTTGTGTGCCACCTGATATGGGTGCTGGAAACCGAACTCCAGGCCTTTGGAAAAGCAGTGGAGCCATCTCCTAGACAAAGGGACCTGTTGTCTTCACAAAAGCCTTTATAAATAATAGTGAGAAGATTATAACTAAAAAGCAGTCACAAGACTAACAGGCACGGAGCCCCCAGTGCAGCTGTGGTTGAGAAAGGTGTTCTAGAGTTGGGGAGGGAGCAGAAAAGGGGGTTCCAGAGATGGGGGAAGGAGCAGAGAAAGGGGTTCCAGCACTGGGGGAGAGAACAGAGAAAGGGGTTCTTGAGTTGGGGAGGGAGCAGAGAAAGGGGTTCCAGTGTTAGGGGAGGGAGTGGAGGAGGCTGTGCTGCCTGGAGACAAAGTGCAGGGAGAGCCAGAGGAAAGAACAGGTGTGCACACAGCTGGAAGAGCTCAACAGAATCCAGACAGGGGCCATGATTTCCAAGACTATCATTACTGCACTGTGGGAGACTCAACTTTCATCTCCTGGCAACAGCACTGACACCCTTCTCCATCTGCTATGGACCAGATGTGGGATAAGCTGAGGACACTCACACACCCACTGATGGAGTTAAAATATGTTACATGGCAGAATTTAAATCAACCGTATCACTAAGCCACTAGATAAGCTGATCTCTCTCCCTCCCTCCCTTCCTCTCTCCATATCTGTGTGTGTGTGTGTGTGTGTGTGTGTGTGTGTGTGTGTGTGTGTGT
>NW_026596125.1:15952669-15954902 GCF_907164565.1 Psammomys obesus
GAACATTCTCCAGGTTCCCATATCTTTCGCTAGAATTGCCATTGGCCTCCCCATCAATTGTCATTTACATTCTCCTATGAACATCAAAAATTGTGCCCCCCCCCCCAGAGAGCGCCAAAGTTGGCGGGCGGGAAGTACACGCCCTCCTGCACCCCATGATCAACCTTCGTACACTGGGAAGTGCTGGCACCAAAGTTGGCGGGCACTAACCAGACCAGCCTATCCCTGAAAACAGACCTCTGCTTCCTCTCTTCCTTTCTCCTCCCTCGAGTTACATTGGCAAGCTGTAGCTCTACTGGCTCTGGCAGCTTCGGTGGGGAGGGAGATGGGGGGGGGGGTCACAAGTCCATAAATCATACAAATGGCACCTTGTTGTTCTATCTCCCTCATTTGAACTCAAATGGCACCCAGCCAAAAGCAAATCCTCCCCCAGCATAATTCCCTGTTAATCCAGAATTATAGTCTTGGATAAGAGAAAGAAGAAAGAGAAAGAAGAAAGGGGGGCTTAAGAAACAGTGGCAGCACAGGAGGCTTCGGATCGGTCTGTCTCAGTGGCTCGGGGGAGAAGCAGGCGGGATGCTGGCGTCCGGTCTGCAGACGTCCTGAGGCCCGGGCCATGCCCTGTGGGCAGCAGCTGCTGCTGTCTCCAGGCGACCCAGCCCCTGCCACAGCAGCCACGGCAAGAGGGCCCCCAGCACTCACCCCACTCTGCAGCTCCTGGCTCCTCTTGGCATGCTCCATCTGGGAGCCGTCGGTCACACTGGTGAACTTCAACCCATCAGCCCTCTGCCGGTAGTTTTTCTATTTCCAAAGGAAAGGTACCCAAGAGCTCTATGAGAGGGCTGTCACCTTCCAGCACACACACCTTTGGGGAGGGGAGTCCTTGCAGGTCCGAACACAGAACCTCGTATCCTGTTCTAGTGAGACTGTCTTTCTCCTTGTGTGTGTGTACATATATGACTGTGTACATGTAGAGGTCAGAGGTCAATCTTGGGTGTCTTTCCTGGCCACTCTCCAGTTGGGCTTTTGAGATGGGATCTCACTGAACCTGGAGCTTGTCTCAGCGACAGTGGCAGGCCTGTTAGGGTCAGGCATCCTCCTGCCTCTGCTTCCCATAAGCCTGTTTTGTTTCCATGGCTGGATACTGACTTCAGGGCTTCTCAGAAAACCCTGCACTGTGCTCAGAGGGTGTTTCTGTCCTACAGAGGGAGGTCTGATGCTAGAGCTAAAGCAGAGGAGCTTGGACTCAAAACTGTAAAGGCAGAGGTTCCAGTCTCACCTCTACCTTTTTTCCAGCTTCCTGGACTGGCATGTCACCTACAGACCCAGGACCCTCTCCCTCCGGTTGCCACACTGAGGCGGAGCGGCTGCGTCAGCATCCTTCTTCCCATGTGACCCAAGTCCGTGGCCCACATGGATGGTGTCTCTGCATCTCCACTGCCCTGCTGTTCCATGACTGTCCACAGAGCTCCAAAGCCGCATAGGAAGGTCAGAGGTCCTGTGTCACCCTGCTTCTCTGAGGTCTGTTTTCACTGTGTCCCTATCCCACAGCCAGCAACTAACTGGAAGCTTGTCAAGGATGCTAATTCTGTCTCCCCACGGGACTTCTCATCTTTCTTAGAGATTGTGTCCTCTGGCTTTTCCACTGCAGTTGCCAGAGTGGATGAGAAAGGCGGCCTCTGGGGGTAGCTTGTTGAAGCAATAGTGTAGGGAGCTTGTAAGCTGGTACCACAGAGCATCTGGTGCCATCAGGAGAAGCAGCATTGTGCCAGCCAAGGACCAAGCAGTGACAGGAATATTGGACACCTCAGATTTCCTTCTTTTAAATGGAAAACATGGATTAAAAGGAGGCTCACTACAAACATCAGACTCACTTCCGAAGGAATCACAGTCTTTCCCCCAGTGTAGGCAAGATACTCAGTCTCAATTTTCAACCTGCTGGGATGCAGAATCAACCTAGCAGGCAGAGCCTCTGGGCGTGCCACTGAGTGTGTCACTGAGTGTGCCTCTGGGTGTGCCACTGAGTGTGCCTCTGGGTGTGCCACTGAGTGTGTCACTGAGTGTGCCTCTGGGTGTGCCACTGAGTGTGCCTCTGGGTGTGCCACTGAGTGTGTCACTGAGCATGTCACTGGGTGTACCTCTGGGTGTGTCACTGAGTATGTCACTGAGTGTACCTCTGGGTGTGCCACTGAGTGTGTCACTGAGTGTGCTTCTGAGTGTGCCTCTGGGTGTG
>NW_026596125.1:15954912-15962882 GCF_907164565.1 Psammomys obesus
CCTCTGGGTGTGTCACTGAGTGTGCCTCTGGGTGTGTCACTGAGTGTACCTCTGGGTGTGCCACTGAGTGCTTTTCCAGATAGGTTCAGCTGGAGTGGGAAGACACCTGGATGTGGGCGGTACCATCCCGTGGATTAAGGACCCAGACTGACTAGGAAAAGGAACTGTGCACTAGCATCCCCTCTCTCTGTTTCCAGACGGTGGACACCATGTGACAGCCGCCGGAGCTCCTTCCTCCTGCCATGATGGGCTGAGCCATCAACAAACAAACACAAACAAACAAACCCTCTAGAGACAATATTCCAAAGAGACCCTAACTCCCCACCCCCGGCTCCTGTGTTGGTGAGAACACTCATTTGCCATGTGCTGGAGGGATGCCACAAGACCCGTCTGTGCTGGAAATTCCCAGTGAGCATAGTGCAGGCACTGGGTAAATCCTAAGGACTTACTTTGGAGCCACGAGTTCACTCTACTATATTCTAGCACACCGAAAGCCAGGAAAGAGCAAACCCCTCAAGAGCTTAAAAGGCAGTAGACACAGGACTTGAGGTAAACAACCACACCTCTGAGGCTGAAAGGACAATTTCCTGGGCGCTGCCTCCCTGCCGCCTGATTCGGGATCCACCCAGACCTCAGTAGGTCTCGGAGGATGGTAACGAAAGCCTCAGGGTGATCTTCTGCTCTTTCCCTCATTTAGGTATTTTAAAACCCAATATAGTTTTGAGCATAAGGAAGGTAGAAAGATGAGAGGAATTATAAAGTTTGGGGGTGTGATATGACCAAGGAGTCACAGTACTGAGCACTGAAGATGCAGTAGGTCTGCTCCTGAGTGGAAGTGTGACTGGAGTCTACTTTCCATGTGTCGAAGGTGGGACTAGAACAGCAGAGCCACAGCGTCTGTGCACAGAGGCCAATAGTGACCCATACACTGAACCATGAACCAGTCCACTCAAGTGACCAGCCAACTATCCCATCTGAAGTATTATCTGTCTACAGACGGGGGCCACTTTATCTCTCCTCAATGTGCTGGCCCCGCCTCCCTGGCCCAGAAGCGAGAATCCCCTTGAAGATCCCAAACAAAGTTCCAGACAGTCACACTTCCACATGGAACGTCCTTCCAGAGCCCTTCTCTGCTTGCTGCCAAGGCAGCTCTCCAAGCTGCACAGGTGTGGACCATGGGCCTGGAAGTGTCTGCAGAATAGGGTCCACAGGCTTAGTGACTCGGTCCAAGTCCCCAGAGAGAGTGAGACACACTTCCTCCAAAGGCCAAGGCTACACAGAAAACCCTGTCTCTAAAAACCACTTTTTAAAAAACCCAAAAGGATTACTTCTTAAAATAAATTGATAAGCTTCTTAAAAATAGCTCCCCAGGGCTGGGCACGGTGGCAGAGTCCTGTAATCCCAGCACTCGGGAAGCACAAACAGGAGGGTGCAGTTTGGGCCTGGTCAGATGATGTAGGGAGATCTTGTGTCAAGAAAACAGAAATAAAAGACAAAAGCTTCAAGCTCCACACAGGAAATTTAAGGGGGCTGGGGAGCTGGTTCTAGACACTTTACAGTACAGGCATGAAGATGGCTTCCCCTTTGACCTACTCAGAATAAAGCCTTGGAGGTGGGAGAGGGCACTGGAGAGGACCCGAGCCCTGTGACCCAGAGACTGAGAATCCCTTGGAGCTGAGGGACAGACACTCAATTACCTCGCTGACAAGCTGTCCAGCCTTCTTGGCCTGTTCTAGGTTGAGACTCCCCTCTGTCAGCCACCCGACTCCCTTCATCCACGCCAGGTCAGCTTTGTACAGCAGCTGCAGGAGAAAAGTCACCAAATTCTCACCCAACACACACACATAAGGATATGACCAAGTGTATGGAAAGTCAGAAAAATCCATGTTGGTCCTCCCAGAAAGCTGCACCCATTCATTCTCAGCAGCTCCTTCTTTGGGAGGTAAAGCCCCTGGGTCTGCCTTGTAACTGAGAAGAGCGTGTACCACCTTAGTGTTGAGTTGGCCTTGCCAAAAGGAGTGTTTCATATGGTTTGGCCAATATTTCCAAGATGTTTCTCCCTGGCTCGTGTTTCCAGCACATAATGACTTTCACACTGGCTCTGAGCCTCACCTCATCCCGAGTCTCCACTATCCTGGCTTTTCTTTCTCTCCATCTGTCTTCCCTGGACCTGGGGCAGCTCTGGTTCTTTCTAGTTCTCTGAGTTATACACAGACTCACTCACAGGTTCAAGTCACTCTGAGAGCACATCTAATGGCCAGGCATGTGGGCGGGCGGTCAGCAGGTGATCACTCACCTCGCTCTGGAGCCCATAGGCCTTCTTGGCCCACTGAATCCTCATGTCTTCAGGCAGCACGGTATAGCCATGCAGTTTCTTCCTATAGTCGAGGTCACTGGCCAGGGTTTGGGCCTTTTTGGCATGCCTGAGGTTCACCATGTCCATGGGCAGGTGAAAGTGGGTCTTGCTCTCTTCGAACCCTTTCTTATATTCAACCTTGAATGCAAGAAAATGAGGCTCACTGGTTAAAGGCTGTTCTTGCAGCTGTTGCAGCTGAGGCATGAAAGTGGCAGAGACTCTCGGGCTTTCAGAAGAGTTCAGCACTATGGGTGGGCACCTGTGTGGTGGGCTCCAAGTCAGTGTCCCCAAGATCACACTGGTGCTGTTCCCTACTCCTTGTCTCTAGGACTGTCTCTTACCAAATGTCACCCTGTGCATGGATGTTGCAGGACAGGGCACCGTCCATGCTTTCTGTAGAGGCTTTCAGAGGCAAAACAATAAAGTCTAGCTTCAAACCCACTCTGCCCTTTGCCGGCTGGACAGCCTCTGGACAGTCAAATCGCCTTCCTACAGGTTCCTTTTCCTTAAGGAAACTGTTGTGAGGAGCATTAATGTGGTAGCAGAAATGTGCTCAGAATAGGGGCCATCACACGCAAACACACTTGATGAGAATATGATGATGGTGATGGCAGTAAGGGAGATGGATGACAGCAGTGGTTTCCATGGAAGCCATGATGGTGACGATGGTGCTGGAGGTGGGGGTCATGATTAGTTACTGTGCTGGTGTGGTGGTGTCAGTGGCTGGTGGTGATGTTGGTGGTTGTGGTGGTGATGTTGGTAGTGTTGATGACGGTGGTAACGCTGGTTCTAACCGCAGATGGCCAGCAAAGACAGTGGACAGAGGTAGGAGAAGTACGCGCTAAGCAGTCAGAGCTCTAGGGTCTAACTCTTCCACCACTATCATTGACTACCATGTCTTTGGATCACAGCTACTCAACTGTAACAATTTGTTGTCCATTTAAATCGAAGCCCAATTCCAATTCTCGCGCTTTGTGACCTTGCACTTCACAAGACACGTTCTGTGACACACCTAAATGTGCGACTTCAGTGCCAACCCCCTTCACTCACTGCGGCCCTGCTCTCCTAAGGGCCTCTCAGGCGATAGTGCTCAGCCACTCTGCTGAGCTGCATGGCTTCATGGCTTGGCTTGGGAGGGGTAAAGCAGGAACTTGGTGCTCATGTGTCCATTGTGTGTGCTTCGGAATGGGTGAAAGAATTGACTGAAGACCATGGGTGTCCCTTCCAGTAGAATGTTCCCTTCCCAGGGGCTCGGTGGCCAACCTACTTCCACAGGTGACACTACCAATGTCAGTCTCCGAACATTCCAACCATTTACCAGCAACAGCAGCCAGTTTGTCTGGAGCCTGCGTCTCCACTCGGGTCACATTCTATGCTTGTGAGCACGGGCTTCACCCAGAACATCATTACAACAGATACAAGCTTACTGCACAACTCTCTACTGCGATCTAGACATGATTTGTCTCCACAGAAATTTATGTTGAGGTTAATTCCTCAACAGTAGGTGGTGGTAGTAGGGGTGGTGGTAGTGGTGATGATGGTGGTGATGATAGTGGTGATGGTGGTGGTGATGGTGGTGGTGGTGATGATGGTGGTGGTGATGGTGGTGATGGTGGTGATGATGGTGGTGGTGGTGATGATGGTGGTGGTGATGGTGGTTATGGTGGTGGTGGTGATGATGGTGGTGATGGTGGTGATGATGGTGGTGATGGTGGTGGTGATGATGGTGGTGATGGTGGTGGTGATGATGGTGGTGATGGTGGTGGTGGTGGTGGTGGTGGTACCGGTGATGGCGGTGGTGGTGGTGATGATGGTGGTAGTACTGGTGATGGTGGTGGTGGCAGTAGTGGTGGCAGTGATAATGGTGGTGGTGGTGGTAATGGTGGTGGTGGTGATGATGGTGGTAGTGGTGATGATGATGTTGGTCGTGGTGATGGTGGTGATGGTGTTGGTCGTGGTGATGGTGATGATGGTGGTGGTAGTGGTGTTGGTGATTAAAAACAAGCCGTTTTTAATATAGAGCAAGGCCATCTCTTACGTACATTCTCTCCCCTTTACATTTTTCATCCTGTGCAACACGAGGCCCTTACGGATGCAGCTGCACATCCTTGGAGTTTGGAGCCTCCAGAATTATGCGACAGATGGGAGCTCCTTCTTTATAAAGGGCTGTCTCCAGCATTCTGTTCTAGCAGCAGAGCGATGGGCCAGGACGCGGCCCCTCTGAGCTAAGCTGTGAGGGAGACTTGTTGCGAGCTGTTCATTCTCAGGGCTCCAGAGTCTCTCACAGTGTTTTCCCCACAGCAAGTTGTTGGCAAATATTTGTGGCATAAACAGATGCATTCAAGCACCTGTGTACCTGGGTCAGTAGACACAGTCATCCCTGGGGACACACACCTCACATCCTTTTAAAGAACACTACGCTTTGGCAAAATAGAGAAAGCGAACAAGTTCCTCATGTAAGCCAGAAAAGAAAAGCATTGCAGGTGAAGTCAACACAAAGGCCAGAAAGGAACTTTTAAAGCACAACTGTCAGTCAAGAGCTGGGGGCGCAAGGAGGCTTACCTCGCTGCTCATCTTCGCCACCTGCAGAGAATGCAGAAGCTTGGCATCAGTGGTTCCCAGGACCCTGCCTTTTGTTTTTTCATAGTCTTCTTTGTATTTAATCTTGAGAGGAAGAAGAAAGTCTAGCGTGAACAAGAGAGTAACTGCCGTAGAAGGGACTCTGCCTGTCACAAGTGCAAAGAGAACAATTCGGGGGGGGGGGGGGGGTGCCCCCTCTATCTTTCCCAAACCCAGAAGAAGATTAAAGTATTGTGATGTTTGCCATGTTAAAACAGTCATTATTTTTCCGGCAGGCAGTGGCCTCACTGGAACCATTCCTTACGCTGTATATATTTCTGAGTTAATGAGAAGAACCTACGCTGCTGGCAAGTTCCCCCGAGGCTTTGGCAGCCAGCAGAGACATGGCGTCCAGCTTCAGCTCAAATCCTTTCCCCCTTGTCTTCTGCCAGCCTTCTTTGTACTTCACCTGGAAAGCACAAACACAGGTGAGCGGGCGCTGCTCCCACCTATCTGCTCGAAGTTGAGAGGATTTTTCTTTCAGGCAAACTTGTTTTCTTTTATCAAGGGCGGGCGGGAGAGTCCCTGCTAATGTTATCAGGGCTGTGACAGCGATCGTCAGCACAGTTCATGGGCCCTTAGGGCCACTCACATGAGACAGGACACAGAACAGAGCTCCATGCCTGGTCATGCAACAGAGGGTAACTACCTCTGAGCTGTGGCTGATCATTTGCAAATGCATCTTATGTTCTTGGGCTGCTGGAAGGGTGAGATGGGTGGGGAGCATGAGGGCAAATCCTAAAGTGGTGAGCGCTACCAAGATGTTGCCCTTAGCAGCTGGTGTGTGTGGCCCCTTCCTAAACACTAAATCTTCACACAAGCTAAGGCTCAGGAGGTTGAAGATATTTGATTGGGCCATACAGATAAGAGAGTCCAATGTGATGTCCCAATCCAAGTCTGTCTCATATCAAAATCCATTTGCACCACCAAATGGGGGTGCAAATGCCACACTGTGTCGCATCACATTTATGTCACCATATCCTCTGCCTCAACACAGAGCAGTATCACAGAAAATATTAGTTCCTGTCTGTCCTTCTGCTGCCCCATAAACCCCACCTAGACCCACGGCCTAGCCACTGCCCACCCTGTGACCCCTGTGTCTTCACTGATCAGATCAAGACTGTTCTTGGCACTTCGAGTCTCTCATACGAAGGCACCAGTTAGTCAGCGGGACGATGCGGAGGAGGCGGCAAGCGCGGCTCGTGTACCTGTATCCATACAGGAACTGCATTCATTCACCCCCAGGGGCTGACTGAGTGTTAAAAGGTGACAAAATCCTACATCAAACTGTGATGACTGCCCTAGAAAAGACCTTCCTCGGGAGGCGCATAGGCCCTGCCTGCTGGACCTTGTCCAGCACCCAGCGCCGCCCCCTGCTCTCACCTCACTAAATAGCTGGGCGTTGGTCCTGGCCTTCACCATCTGAGGAGCATCCTGCGGCAATGTGTAGTTCAGCTTGTTCTTCTCGTAGTCAGCTCGGTAATTCACCTGTTGGGTTTGTGTACAGCAGGAAGAGAGCCTTGGGGAGCATATTCAGTTTCCCCTTTCCCTCTTGTTCCCATTGCAGAGAGGGGGTTCCTGGGTAGAGCTTTTATAGAAAACTAATTTGGGGGAATGTTTTAAGTAAACAGATTGAAGACGTCAGTTGGAAAATGAAACACCTCACACACACATTCAAGTTTGTGAGTTTGCAAGAACCTGAACCTGCTATGGTGCTGAACGCTTTGCTATATGCAGGCTAGACACTCACCAGTAACCAAAAATAAATATTATCGGGAGTAATAATTGATAATGTGTACTTATCAAATGTGCATCTGAAAAATATATCTTAAATCACATGTGCACAGAAGAGCTGAACAGACAGGTGGCTTCTGGTGGAAGGCCACAATACCACCTGTGAGGAGTGCTGCTCAAAATTAACCCTGGAACTTAGACCTGGGTGAGAGTTAGAAATACTGTTAGTGGGGTTTTTTTTGTTGTTGTTGTTTTGCTTTTTTGGTGTGCTATACTGAAATTGTAAAAACATGCTTCAGTCTTTTGACTTTTTAGAGATTTGTGCTAAAATATTTACTGACGAAGCTAGAGGTGTCTTGGATTTTCTTCAAAGTAACAGGGAAGGGGAAAGTAGGAGGGTATACAGATGAAGCCGGACGGGCCATGAGTGCCAGAGACCTCGAAGCCATTACCGAATCCCCGGCTGGGCAGGGGTGCAGTACATACGTGGCTCATTTGCTGGGCGTTGATTTTCGCTTGAACAATCTGCGGTGTGTCTGTCACTGAGCTGTACTTCAATTTGTCGATGCTTTGCCGGTAGTTGACCTAGGCAAAAGCAGGCACAGGAAGTATCATTTGCCATCATCTGGAAACTCCTAACTGGATACCAGCAGACATGCCAGGCCAACAGGCAGGAAAGGGGTCTTGGAAGGGTGGGTAACACAGAGAGATAACACAAAGCTGAGATCCATTAACTCAGCAGTGGACACAGGAAACACACATCTTCACTTTGTCAGACACAGCCGTGCTCTTCCTACCCACCCACGGAGAGAAGGAAAGTTAGAGCTGGCAAGGCCAAGGCAGCTGTGGGAACTCTTAGCACTGTCAGGCGGGACCTTGGTAACAGCGCTTGGAATCCAGAACGGGATTTGAGAACATACACAAAATGTCTGTCCCAGTGATTCCATCCCTAGGTTCACTGTCAGTGAAAACTGATGCAGGGTCACTTGGTAAAACAACTGAGAGGCTGGAGAGGTGGCTCAGTGCTAGGAGCAGGCACAGGTCTGCAGAGGACCAGAGTTCAGTTTCCAACACCCACGTCAAGTGGCTCACAGATGGCAGTACCTCCGGCCTCATGAGCATCCGATGCCTCTAGCAGCCTGGCACGCAGGAGCACGTGCCCACATCCAGGCACACACATAACTAAAATAAGATAACTCTTAACAAAAATTCAAGATATATATATATATATATATATATATATATATATATATATATATAT
>NW_026596125.1:15962982-15979753 GCF_907164565.1 Psammomys obesus
ATATATATATATATATATATATATATATATATATATATATATATGTAGATATGTATTTACAGCAATTTTCTGTATGTCTAATACTTCATAAAAGAGATGTGCTTTAAAAAGAGGAAATGGAAAAAGAAAGAGAGAGAAAAAGTCTAGCCAATGTCACACAGGTGCCATCTGCTTTATTCCCTTGCTGTGCCAAGGGTAGATCCAGGGCTTTGTGCCCTTTGGTTGAGCTCTCTCCCAGTGAGCAAGGCCTTGGCCCTTGTGTGTGTGTTGTGTTGTGTGTGTGTGTGTGTGTGTGAGAGAGAGAGAGAGAGAGAGAGAGAGAGAGAGAGAGAGGCAGAGGCACCAGTGGCCTATGAGGAGCCTACTCTTGTGCAGCAGCAGCTGCTTGGCCCTCTTTCTCACTTTTTCATAGTCCCCAAGGAAACTGCCCGTACTTCAGTGTCTTCCTGAAAGAGGAAAAGCTGGGGTCCCCCATAGAGCTTCTTGCACTGGCCGCCAGCTTTCTTACCTCTAGATAGTTGGGGCTACCAGATTTCAGTTTTGTAAATGCAAATTACTTTTGAAAGAGTGAAGTGTTACCTGTCATTTGTACATAGAAATAAACTCATCCAACCAGCTTATTTCCTCTAAATGCACCTGACCGTGACCAGACTGGAAGGAAAGTGAATCTGAGAAAAGTGCTGCAAGGCCTAGGTTTGTGGCCTGAGGGTAGGGAACATGGGAGGGAACTGAGCTGAGCTGAGCAAGAATCCCAAAACCGTACTTAGGGCAGCAAGAAGATTAGGTGAAAGCCAAGGGGTGAAGCTGTGGCTGGCCAAAATTTCATTCACCCGAAATCCAAGGGAAAACTCATCACTAATCCTCCCCCCCACCTATCTGGCCTCATGTGTTCATTCTTTCACTGTTTCAACAGACACAGCATCTGTGCAGAGCAAGCACGATTAGACAGAGCCCTGCCCACGCAGGCATTCCAGATGAGTCTCAGCTTTGTACCCATGCTGACAGGATCCCTCAGAATACCCAGCCTCTCCACACACAGGAGCCAGCTGAGCTGCTGCTTGGCTCAGGTGGAGCTCCCTGCTGGATGCCGCCCTCCCTCCTGGACGCCTGGGTCTGGCCAGCCCAGCCAGGATGCCAGTGTCGTCTCAGTGTCTCTACCCACTCTCCTCTCTTCTTGGGTCTCTCACGTGGCCTCACGAATCAGCATGAGGCACACAGTGACTCTACTTTCCAGTTGTTGCCAAGAAGAAATAAAGCAAGTTCACATAAGCATGTACGTATGCTTATGCCTGGAGGCAATGCCGTTCTCCACCTTCCTCAGAGGAGCTTCTCCTCCCAGGAAAAGGTAGTCAATGAGAGACTTGCAGATGCACAAGATGCTGAGAATAAGTCATGGGTGCATGCTCACCCTAATCAAGACATCATTCCACCCTCCCAGACTCAGGGAACACTTTAGAAAAGGGAACGGAATGAGCGTAAATGCCAGAAGGTAGGAAGAAAGGCTGTAATTGCTGTCTTCTGGGCAAGACAACCATCGCAACCACAAACTCCCAGCACAATGCCTGGTCCAGGTCCACTGTCATTTCAAGAGTTGGCAAGTAAGTCCATATTAAACAAACAAACAAAACCCTGACATGCATGAAATAACCCTGAGGCCACCTTCGGCATGATGGCCTCCAGCTTGCCTCCCAGTCTTCCCCCTGCTCACTTGCCCCACCAAGATCACTCAGTAGCAGTTATGACTGACACAGGGTACTTGCTGTGTGCCTCCCACGGCTCCCCGTGCTCCACACAGCCTCACCTATTTAACCCCAACCACCCTGCAGTAACCCCCACATCACATGGAAGCAAGGAGGCACGGGGGCCTAAAGTGGGCTGCTCAGCTAGTGAGGGGGAAAGCCGTGACAGGCACCCAGACCACCATCCAGCGGGTCCTCAGGCTGTTCCCCCGAGCCTAGGCTCTGTAAGCCCAGTTTACCTGGAACACTCGGGATTATTACAGATGGACAGGGGTTCTTTACAGAGAGGCCTCTGACTTGTATGGAAACCCATTCCATGAGCAAACAAATGACAGGTAAGTTTGTCTCTAAAAAGCACATATGGACCCTCAGGCACAGAGCAGACTGCTTTGTTGGGTTGGGAGACCTTTCCTTTAGTGTTTTTCTCATTAATAATTCAAGGAGAAAAAACTTTGTATGTCCAGAGTATGTAGGGAAAACTGGTGATATAAAGTCATTTCAATGTCAACTATTAATGAGATTAGAGCTGTGACTGCCTAATGCATTAATTCAGAGGGAAAATTATCAACTCATAATAGAGTCTTACTAGGACTCAGAAGTTAGGATGATAAAATGTCACAGAACTGTATTTTAAAAATAGCTCATTCCTTCCTGATAGTTCTGCACTAAATATGCCACACTGAGCACAATTACTTTTCTCTGCAGGACATAATTAACAGCCTCCATGATTAGTTTCACAAATGCTTGGACACTGCTTCAATCTCCATTCTGAAAGGTTCTATGCTAAAGATAGAGCCCCATTTTAATTCTATTAGTGTTTATAAAAATCCATCTGAAGGAATGCCCTCTAATTAAGAATCCATGGTATATTTAATTTCATGGCTATTTTACCCCCTTTAAGGCTACCAGATGGCAAGACCACAAACCTGAAAAAAAAAAAAAAAGGAGAAAAAGGATTTTCCAAATTTCCTGAATGTTAAAAATAATTTGCTCAAATGCATACAAAACCAAGAGAGTATGAGGAAGGAGGAAAAGGAGCATTTGTAGATCAGCCTGACTAAGTCCCAGCTGACTTCTGCCTCAGAAAACATAACAGCCTTTTGTAGGCGATGTTTTAATTTTCCTCCATGAAGGCACAGCAAACAAATAATGAACCTGGGCATGATCCAGGTGCTGCCAGCTTAGTCGCTATCTCCTAACCCTATCTCTATCACTGTCTGGTCTAATCTTGAGCTAGCTACAACAGTTCAGGAGTATAATTTGATGGAGACAGAACTATACAGGCAGAACTATCATAATGGATGATGTCACGATGGAAATACAGACCTGCAGAAATCCACCTCATTTTGTTTGTGCTATTTGTCAGGCTTGCTTTAACACACATGCTCATGATTTTGCTTCTAATTGCTAAGAAGCCCACCAAGCATTTGGAACCCAAAATAAAGATGCTTTGGTTTCATTAGGATAAAACAAGTACATCAACCTAACACAACCTCCCAGGGAAAAAGAAGCACAGATTTTGGTCCCTTCTATCCTTCTGGTTCTCATACCCGGCTTCATTCACCTTCACAAATACCGTTCACCCAACAAGCTGTCATTTGCCAACTCTTATTCCTTGATGGTCTAGACATGGTTTCAGATCCAGCCGGATCAATCCTGTCATATCCACTCTCAGCAGAAGAGAGGGAGAGGTCAGGTCCTACACCAGCAGGAAAACCCCACCCGATTGCTGGTCTTGTGCTAAGCCCACAGTAGCTGAAGGAAAGCACACTGGGCAGTCAGTGAACACAGGCAGAATTCCTCATTAGACTGTAGCCTGAAGACCACCTATGCTGGCTCGCTATGAGGTCAATTCATATTTGAGAGGGTGAATTAATTTATCTTTTTCTTTATGCTTTTTCTGTATTTTCTAAAATTTCAATATTAAACACATAATAAAATTATGTGATAGCAAAACAATAATTTTAATTATTTGTATTGTTTTCTTTGGGATGCCAAACCACTCATAAGCTTAATACAGGAACAAATAAGGGCTCTATATATCCATCCATCCATCCATCCATCCATCTATGTTTGCCAATATGCGCCTTTGAAAAGGTAGTTAACATTACCACTCCTTCTCAGTTTATACCTACTTCATCTTTAGCATACTACATCCTAATTTTTTTAAGGTCATCATTTTTAGGAATAATTACTATACATGTGCTCAGCAGATGTAGCTCTCCAAATTCTAAGAGGAGAAATTGAACTTTAGGATATTTTCAAGACAAAGCAGAATCATCCAAGTTTTACATAGAAAGTGAGTTTTCAGTCACGCATATGCGGACTTTCCAGAGGCAGGACAGGCCCCTTTTCCAGTCCCTTCAATCTCTAATACACTGATGTGATTTTTTCTTCCCATCTCGCTGCCTAAGCCTTGCTCTGCTGCCAGCCACAGAACAAAAGGGTAGTGGAGAACTCACGTCCTTCAGGGGAACCAGTTTCATCGCTGTTTGGTAGAGCGGGGTGAGAGTGGCCGGGTAGTTGTAATCCACAACGTCGTGTTTATAATCAGCCTTGTAGGCAACCTGAAACCCGAAGACAGGAGAGATCAGCTCTCGCTTTCCCCTGACCCAATCTGAAACCCGAAGACAGGAGAAATCAGCTCCCGCTTTCCCCTGACCTTTTCTGAATGTCATATTTTTAAATAACTAGAAACAAAATTAATTCACTTTCATCACCTCAAAAGAAAATTAAGTTATGTTCACACTTTTGCCTTTAACTAATTTGAATTATTCTTAATTACTCCAAAATCAGTCAACTTCCATCTGTCGTACACTTATTTTATTTTTGTCTTTAATTATAAGACCTCTCATTTTTGTTTAAAATGAACACTTACGTACAGGTATATAATGAAAGTGTTTCTGGGCAAACTTCAAGACCATGGATAAAAAGTTAAAAACCTCAGAGTGTTTTAGTTATCTTTTTTACGGCCAACATCAGCATCCTTGGGAAGAAGAAAACCAACATTTGGATGTTTTGAATGTGAAACCACCTTCTTCAAGTGCTCATTGCTGCCAAGATTTAGAATCTGGTATGTGCATATCTGTGATCTAGACCGGTGAAGCCAGAGAGAGGTCAGGAGTTTCCATGGCATCTCTGATGAATAGTTATACCCATCACCTTAACTATTGTATGGTCATAGCACGTTTTCAGTGACTGAAAACAAAGTTACCCCTAACTGAACCGCTCTCATTCACAGAGGCTTTGAAATCCCACAGCATTTCAAATAGGCGCCATTTTACCTCATTGCTTAGAAAGTAGAGCATTTTATTACACTGGATCAGTTATAACAGATCCTTCAAGCCAAAGAAAGCTAACCAAGGCTGTCGGGACCTCTCACATTCCTTACTGTATTTATTGACATTTAAAGATTTGTGGGCGTCTGTTTTTACATATCAAAATATGTAAATGTGGGGGTTAAAAATGATTGGCCAGACTCTTCCCGTTGCAGCCCGCTCGTTCCCATTGTCCCTCAAACACCACTCACACTGCTGGCCAGGCTGCCGACTCTCAGAGCGTGGAGCATGCGTCGGTCCATGCCGACGCCTTCATAGTGGCCTCTCAGGTGGGTCTCATAGTTCTCTTTATATTTATTCTACAAGGAAACATTCAACTTTTGGTGAAATTTCCCCAACCAGTTGTATTTATTTTAATTGTCTAAGTCTAAAAAAACTGGAAAGAAAACTTTTTTTATATACAACTTAAATTTCAAAAGAGCATTTGATGAATTTGACGAAAGACAGGCAGGCAAGCACACAGATAAGTGTCATGGGGTGCACCAGGCAGACTGGGTGTGTTTGTTCATTTTTATATGTTTAGTTTTAAATTTACCAGACTGTTCCAGTGTGGAAATGTACCATGAGAGTATGGAGCTGGCAGTGGACAACCAGTGGACAAGGCCCAGTTGTGTGGTTCTGGTCCACAAGCCAAGTGTTTACATGTTACTGCCTCCTTGTGAAAATGCTGTCAGCCCTCCGTATCCATAGCATCTACTTCCGTGGCCTCAACTAACCACAGACTAAAGATATTTGAAAAGAGAGTTGTAGCTATCTGTACTAACCACGTGTAGGCTTTTCTCTTAGTTTGTCCTTTTATTATTTATGTACCATTTTTGATGCAGTGGGTGTTATAAGTAATCTGGAAAAGAGCTGAAGTCTATGTGAAGGCTACGCTTCGTGCTACATCATTTTATATAAGGAACTTGGTATCTGAGTATTGTAGCATCTAGTAAGAGGTCCTGAACCAATCCCCCGTGGGTCCTGAGGGATGACTATACACAAAGAATAGAATTTGATCCTGGTCAAGTTTTATGATGTAAAAATTGGTCACTGTGGCAACCACGTAGAAAAATGAGTCCTGTCCTAAATGCTGTTTATCAAATAAAAGGAAAATCAAAATGGAATGAGTACATCTTCAAACCTTCCCCGAGAAAATCCATATTTGTAAGTGATGCTCTGGCGAACAACTGGTCACATGCAAATCGGGGAAACTGCATCTGCTCGGAGGCTAACTGTGGAGGTTAAGTGAGTGCACATCTCAATTCAGAAGCACAAAGTCACAGTGAGGAGACAGCTCATGCTCTCTGAGGCTTCCATGCTAGCATCCAGCACCAGGAACAACCGCGGTGCCACACAGATAGCACGGACAAACAGCCCTGCCTTGAGGCTCGGTCACTACAGCCAAGCAGGGGAACACTGGGGTTGTGACATTATCTGGGGTAAGCAGAGTAATCCCACAAGACACTCTGAACCAATTACTGGATAACCAGTGTACCATGCACCCGAGAGGCCATGCTTCTCCAACACAAGAGGACATGGTCACAAAGTACATCTCTTGGGAGGCCCGGAAGCTCAACTCACAAGACGTGCTCAGGCAGACGCTGAACCTATAACTCACATCACTGGTGAATTTGGAGATCTTGCTCACATTCCTGAACTGGGGTGTCTCACAGTAGTTGATACTGTGGCTTTTGCTCTTTTCCAGATCCTTCTTATACTCCACCTTGAAATCCCAAACACCGGGCGCTTAATGGAGCCAAACCTTAGGTCATTCTTGAAAACATCCCAGGACTTGACTGAGTCAAGTCAATCCAAGATTTAAAGTAGGGTAGAGGGTACTGAAAGTGTGTGTGTGTGTGTGTGTGTGTGTGTGTGTGTATGCATGTGTGTGTGTGTCCCTTTATAAAAATAAATAATAAAGTAATGTATGTCATTCTGAAAATTACAAATACATAGTCCTTCTCAATAACAGGTATTGTAATGCTTCACACAGATCAAGAACTATAAAACAGGTTGGGGTGTAACTCAGTGACATGGAATCTCCCCAATATGGTGTCCTTCAGCCTCAAATAATAATAATGATGGTGGCAAACATGATTTCAGAAGTGGTGTGGGTACTCTTGGCGCAAAGTGTTGGGTGTTTATGTGACACCCAGACTAGCCATGTGAGAGCCCACTACGTAGATAAGTCCCCTTGAGAAACTCCTCTCAGTGAAGACCCGAATACATGGCTCTCTGTGAACACATCAAGAAAATTTAACAGAAAAGCTTTACAAAAGGATATCATAAAGGAGCCTGCTCCGAGGCAGACCATCTTTAATTTAAAATAAGCTCTCCAGGTACCTGGGTGCAGGATGTGAGGCTATTGTTATCAAATAGACTATGTCAGTCCCAGGGAATTGCAGAAAGCAGCTAATGGTGAGTACCACAAAGAGAGACGGAGCTGGCACCTCTTCCTGGACAATCATAAGAGCAAAATGAAGTAGGAAGTGCCCTTGGGATCACCCGCCAAAGGACAGAAATTGTTACAGTGTTTGATAAAACTATGTGGTGGAGCTGTGCCTTTTAAAGTATGCAAGGTGCACTTTCATGCTGATAATATGATATAGTTAAAAATGCAAAACTGTGGATGTACGTGAATCCTAACTCTAGAGAGATTTCCTTAACTTAAAGTGGAGGCTGGAGAAACAGTTCAGTGTTAAGAGGAGATGCTATTTCAGAGGTCCTGGGTTCAGTTCCCAGCACCCACGTGGAGGATCTCCAGCCCCTGAGAGATCCAATGCACCCACTCAAAGGTCTTCAAGGACTGAACAACAGTGCAGATGACAGGAGCCACTATGAAGTAACACCAGCGCTCCAGCAAGCTCAAGGACATACATTCCTGCCAACTAGTCCAGGTTCAGAAAGGCTCAAACATGGGTGGTTCAAACAATGTGCGCGCTCCAGCAGCCAGGCCAGCCCGGAAGGAGCAGGGAATGCATGTGGCAGACACAGCTTCTCTGCACGCCAGTGAAAAGAGACACACAGCACTGGAATAGCCTAGACTTTGATCCACACTAATATAACAAATTATGGTCTTAAAAGTTGGAGCATAGGGGCAAGAGAGATGGCTCACAGGTTAACAGTGTTTGCTGCTCTTCCAGAGGACCTGAGTTTGTTTTTCAAGGTGAACAGCTCAAAACTGCCTATAGCTCCAGCTCCAGGGGAATATGGCACCCTCTTCTGGCCTCTGACGGTACCTGCACTCGGATGTGTACACATACACGTACACACACACACACACACACACACACACACGGAATTAAAAAACAAACAAACAAATCTCTCAAAGTTGCATTATCCAATACTCTCAGTGACAACTACAAATCTGCTGACTGGCACTTCAGAATATTTAGTAAGAAAGTTTTGATCCAACAGGGAAAATTTTAATTCGCTTGGCTCTATGTGCATTTTTGGAGACTGGTAAATGAGGACAGTATGTGTGGTTCCAGTCTGCTTGTTTTGAGGCAGGGTCTCACACAGCACAGGCCAGCTTCCAACTCACCACATAGCTGTGAACTCCTGATCCTCCTCCCTCACCTGTCAAGAAAGTGCCAGAGCTATAGGCACAAGCCACCACCACCTGCATCATTTGTAAACGGCCACTGCATTCACTGTCTGAGAGAAAAGAGGGGCAGTATAGGAGTATGGCTGTCCCCAACACTCACCTCACTCACAAGCTTGTTCACACTCTGAGCTTGCTTAAGAACCAAGTTGTCCTGGGCTGTGAGGGAGTGGAAATGCGCCGCGCCTTTCATCTTATGAAAGTCTTGCCTGTATTTTATCTGGAAGAAGCACACAAAGATGTCTGGAGTTGTGGATGCTACGGTAACATTAGCAACGAAATTCCCTAAAGGAAGGAAAATTCCTATGGGTTTTAAAAATCACTTATTAACTCTAGAAGCCACTTGCTTCTCTTTTGTGTTAAAACTTTTCCTGGTGCCTCCACAGTTCTCCTACTTTGTACTCTAACACAGCCTGAAGGAAGGGAGAGGCATTCTTTAGGCTCCCATCGCAGAGGGAAGGTCCAGCTCCATTGTGCCCGAAATTTCAACACCATTTCTGCTTGTCTGGCATTCCATCTCAGGGCCGAGGTGGCACTGTTCTGGGTACCTGGGTACTCACTGAAGAGAGGCAGAATGAAGAAGGGTGAAGGGGTGAAATGAGCTAGGTTCAGTCAGAGACAAAGTTCAGGTTCCGAGCTGTAGGGAGCACCACACTTGACCAAGTTTAACTACAGCTGTTTCTCAGGGACTGCCAGCTGCCTAATGTTCTTCAAATAAAAACTAGTTATCACTCACTGGGCCGCACCTAATTTGAAATCACCTGACTTCTTTCAGTGAGCTTCCCCTAAAAGTCTCAGTTTCATAATGGAGTATTAGCAAAGACTATCTCTTCGTCCCCGTTTGTCTGCTTGCACCAGCATTTATACATTTATCAAATGATCTAAATGAGCAGATAAATGTAATCAAATTTTATGAACAGATCAAGAGGACACCCTGAGTTTGGACCCAGGTACTAACAGATGTGTTTGAGTGTGGCTTTCAGAAAGTGCAGCCATCAGCACCTTTAACCCACTCCTCAGAGGCTCTGCCAGTACTTACGTCACTAGCAAGCTCATTGGCCTTCTTGGCATTCTGATAAGCTGGGGTGATCATGGCCGGGAAGCTGCCCTTTCCCCTGGGTTCATCACACTCTTCTGAGTAAACCTGATGAGTCAATCAAAAACTTTGATCAGAAATGTGTTCCTGCTGGCATGGTGGGGTCAGCAGTAACAGTTCCAAAGACTGCTTTCAGAAAAGCTCCTTCACAGTGGACATTCCAACGACTCCCAGAGATGTACTGCATGGTGAATGAGATCTTAGACCCTGGAGCCTGGACCACTATATACATACATACATACATTCATACACATACATACACACGCACACATACATACTTACACACACATACATATTTATACACATACATACATACATCCACACACACACATACACACATCTGTTGCCATCATCCTCATCAATCATCACAACATCGGATAAGCCAAGAGCCTTGCCCACTTCCAGGCTGTTATGTTTGAGCTCAGGCCAGGGAAGTGCCCGTTAGTCTCAACTATTACTTTGCTTAGACCCAGTGGCAGATTTACACAGAAGGGTGTTTGACATCTCTGATGCTGTTCCCCAGAAATCAGGTAGAATAAATCCTTCTGTAACTCTGTGAAGAGGAACTGCGTGTTGCTGTCAGTCTCTGAAATGGGGTAAATATGTATTGGAAAATAAGGATCATCACTCTCGTCTTCATTTTTCCTTTCCTTCCCTGACACCACTCTCCCATAAAGAAAAACCTTTCACAAAACCAGCATCCTGTGACTGAGAGGGGACACCCTAAATGGAGTTACTTGAGCCTTCTTGCTGAAGTACAGAGTCCTCCCTCTCCCAGATCTGCCCTGGGCAGAGAGAGGCAGCTACTTCCTCCTCTGCACCCCACCCAGGGAGCTCCTGGGGTCACACACTCTCCTCTGAAAGACAACTTACCTTCAAGAGAACCATGAGGGACTCTAGCACAAACATTTTCCCAAGTAAAATACCTGGATCAAATTTAAGTGGCCAGCCCCTTTTTACCATCAAAATGAAATCTGATGAGCTTGAGCTTTTTTTTGCTTGGCTGCCAGAATGTTTTGAGTCAAACATAATAAGTGGAAAAGAAAAAGGTAAGTTCAGAGGAGGGACAAGGATCTAAGTTTATTGTTGTTTGGTTTGGGTGTGGCCTCTGTGGTTTTTGTTTTCTGCTCTCTAGTCTTGTGTTGGTAACATTATTTTAAAGTGTGTGTGTGTGTGTGTGTGTGTGTGTGTGTGTGTGTGTTAGGTACTGACTTCTACTGGGGAATTGCTTGGTTCTGAATAACAAATTTATTGCGTCGTATAGTTTTTGTGGGTGTAGCTAGTCATTAGCAAGAACGAGCTGTGTGGCATGGCACTTAAGGCACCACAGATATTTATAGTTGATCTGCCTGCCTGCCTCTAACTCTGTCCTGCTCGTGCCTGACAAGACATTTGCTACATCAAACACCAAAATGCCAGGCTGCACCGAGTTCCCTCCATGGCCACTAACGGTGCCTCTCCCACCACCAACGGCAATTGGTTAATTTAGCCCTCCTTCCTGTTTGGCTGCCAGAATGCTCTGAGTCAAACATAAGTAATGAAAAAGGTTTAAGATGGGGAAAAGTTCTAAGATTCGCTGATAATGGGCTTTGTGGTTTTCCAAATGTGCATGAACACAAATAAAACTATATGTGTGTTATAACCACCGGTGGGTAAGATGGTGAAAACACATACTGGGTTTTTTTCCAAATATAAAAGCAAGATTTTTTTGGTTTGTTTGCTTGTTTGTTTGTTGAGACACAATCTCACTATGTAGCCCAGCCTAGACTGTAGCTCACTATGTTTTCCGGGCTTGAATTCCTGACAATCCTCCTGGTTCAACCTCCCAAGTTGTAGGATTACAGATGCAAGCCATCACTCTTAGCTCCAGCAAGGTGTATTTTTAATTAATAAAATTGATTCATAGAAGTTTTTCTGAGTTTTCTAAACTATGAGATAAGAGCATATTTCACTGAGTTTAAAACAAGGTGACTATAGTTTGCTTGTATGATCTGATTAATCTGCCTTTTAAATTTGAAATTAAGCGTTCCTTGCTTAGGCCAATATTTTTGCCAAGGGGTCAAAACCCATCTTCATATACATCCCAAAGTCACGTGGGCATATGGCCACCCATGGTGATGTGGCTTTCCTGAAGAGGAGAAATCAGTTCTGTGTGGTTTGCTATATAGTTCATGCCTGCTGCCAAATAATTAAGAAAATATCACTTAACCTCACTGAATGTATCATTAACACACATATGCACACAGGCACACACACAAGCACACAGTATTCTTCTACTGTGACTCCAGCAATAGTGCTTCCTTTATCTCCTGATGACTTTCAGCTACCGAGTTACACCGGGAATGTGAGAGCATGAGTCCCGCTGAGTCTGTTATCTTGCCCTTTCTACTCCCTGACCTGACATTGTCGCTTTGAGAAACCAAACGGGGAGCAAGGCTTGTGCTTTCTAGAATATAGCACTTTATCTAGCAAACTCAGTGAAATATTTACTTCCTAAGGAAGTAATTTCTGTTACTGCATGTGGCAATGCCCAGCTTTGTTCCCCCTTTTTTTAGGGTGCTGGTGGGAGTTAAACTGAAGTCTCCTACTTACACCGTAAGCATTCTCACCCACTAAGCCGGCTCCCCAGCCCCTCAATGTTCACACAGTGATGAACAAAAGCACAACCAGTCTGGTTCCTTGTAACAGCCCTTCAGTGAACAGATGAACATGCCTTGTGATTGCCAAACCAGCACCCTGCACAGGTTCAATCTTTCTTCCTGTTTCTAAGGCTCCTGGGATTTGTCACCCAAGCAGACTGAGTTGAGCTCTGCACAGTGTTTGGACCCAAGCCCAAACCCTGACCGTATGTCCACAGCTGACTCAGCTGGAGGGAACAAACAGAACTGGCCTGGAGAAGACCACTCCCAGAAGCATCACGTACCTGGCCGTGTTGGCCTATGCGTTCCTTTGCCGTGATGCCCTCTGCTCCGACAGGACTAGCCAGCCCCTTCATTTCTCTTTGATATTGTTGGTGGTACCTCACCTGTTCGGAGAGTCAGGAAGAACTCAGTGAGTCCCAATACAAGAGCCACTAGAATAGAAATAAATGCTTCACGGAGTTTTCTATCTCTGCTTGGGTCTAAGGAGTACGAGTCATGAAGTGGCAAGTCAATGTCACAGGGAAAATGATTGACAACTATGAGGAAAAGGTGCCTCTTGGCCTTGGCGAGCATATAAGAACAGAGAGTAAGATGGACTTCCTGACCCGTGTTAACGCCCTGCTTCCCCAGGCCTGACAGTACAGGCACTTACATCACTCGCCAGCTCGTTGGCTCTCTTGGCGATCTGATAGGCAGGTGTGATCATAGCAGGAAAACTGCCTTTCCCTCTCTGCTGAGCATGGTCTTCTGTGGACCTCACCTAGAGAATGGAAAAGAAGAAAACAAGTGAACGACCTTCTGCCGTCCTCGTAGACAGTCTGAGAGAGGAGCCCTGAAGAGCTCCACGGACCCCTGCCTATCACTGTGGACCGCTCTTAATGTGTGCGACAGCTTACAGCATGGCGACCACATTCTCCTCGTCCGCCTGTTCACTCCCAGTGCCCGGCATGACGCCTGCCTCATGAAGACACACAACGTGGGGTTCAGCACATGTGCGCTCTGGGCCGTGGGGCTGGGCAGAGGGGTCAGTTGAAGGGCTGATGTTGAGTTTGGGGGATGGAGTGGACATCTCAGCCACAGACCCCAGCCAGGGCGTGTGGAGACCACTTCACAGTGGTCTATGCACCAGCTTTCTGTCTGGAACCACACTTGGCTCTGGGACCGAGCTCGCCATGGACCATCTGGGCCAAGAGAGGGGAGTGGTGGCACATGTTCAGAAGTCTGACAGCACCCTCTCAGCTCTGCAGTGGCCGAGAGGCTTCACATCTGAGGACCCTGGCTTGCTACAAATGCAATCTAATGACTTCAGTTCAAAGAGTTCTCACAAGGCCTGTAGGGCTGACTTATGGCTATGACCTCAGAAACTCCTTCCTGGTGCCTGGGCAGGACCAGGTTTCTTCTTCCATTCTTCCTCCTCTCTCCTCCAGATGATAGAAAAAGAGGGAGGGAGGCAGATCCTGAGTAAGGATCACCATGCATTAGACTGTGCATGTGTGTGTGGCACACATGTACATGTGCATGCGTGTTCACCTGAAGCTGAGCACTCACGTGTGCAGGCTCATTTGCATATACGTGAGCCTACACAGGGAGGCCTGAAGTTGACCTTTGGTGTCTTCCTGGGTAGCTCTCCACCTTGAGCACTGAGGCGGGGTCTGCCACTTGACACAGAGCTCTCTGCTTCCGGCTGCTCTAGCTAGCCAGCTTGAGCCAGGAGCTGCCGTCTCCACCTTCCAAGGCCTGGCACTGCAGGCAGGGCATCACGCATGTCTGCTTTTTGTGTCATGGGGACCTGAACTCTGAGGCTTGTGTGGCCAAGGCTTTGTGCACGGGTCTGTCTCCCTGGCCCTCCGGCCTCATTTCTTACATCGCTCTGGAGCTTGTCCCCAGCCTTTGCCCGTAGCAGCTCAGCAGTGTCTGTCACCGGGGTGAACGTGGAGACGCGCTCATCATGGCCTCTCTTGTATTGCACCTGATAAGGAGAAACTGAGTCAAAGCCATGCCAGGCCTACATGAGGCCTCCAGAGGACCCTGCCTTACAGCGCTCTAGAAGCTACATCTCCGGGCAGCAAAACAAACCTGTTCCAAGCCTGTGCTCACAGATACTCATCTTCACCAATGAACCAACTTACAGAGTAAGCACATGCTTCCAGCTGTCACCTAATAGGAACTCATGTGAGCATCCAGCAGTAACAACCAGGATAGCTATTATTACCACAAATGAGAATCTAAGGAAAAGTAATTTGGACAGAACTATACAGAGAATGTTTGAGAGAGCCAGGATTCAAATCCTAAGTTTCTGTCTCTAAAACCTGAGCCCTTAACCCACAAGCAACACGGTTCTCCAGGCAGACGGATCTAAGAAAAACCAGCAACCCGGAGAAACATTCATTTTAGTCACTGGGTAAGTTACGGGGTCACTTCATCTTCCCTTTTCTACCTTTTGTGAATGCAGCCCAATCAAGGCACACAAGACACATGGTAGGAAAACACGGTTTTCCCCACAAGCCTATGAAACATTCCTCATGTGTTTTCCTGAATTGCAGATCTGGCTGTATTCATGTCAAAAGTTTGCAGCATTGAGGCTAGAGCTGAACTCAGGGGCCCTCACCTGGCTGGCCAGCTGGTTGGCTGTCTTAGCCCTTTGGTAGGCAGGTGTGATCATGGCCGGGAAGCTCCCCTTGCCTTGCTGTTGTTCACTGTCTTCTGTGTACCCCTGCTGGTCAGAAACACAGCAGCATGAGAACAGACGGAAAGTCACAAAAGTGCAATAAAGGCCGTGACATAGGACCGTTCTGTTCAGGGGAAATGCATCAGTTTCTGGGATAAGTCTGAACGTGGCGCTTGACTAACACCACCAAGACTAAGGAACTCCAGTGTTTATGTCCCATAATGAGGGGCCTGGCAAGGTTCCCTCAGGTGGCCTTGTATCATAACACAGCCACTAATCCAAACAGTTCTGCTTGGAACAGTTCTGCAACCCAGGAAAGAAATGTCTTTCCTCCTCCTTACTTTCTGAGCATCTCTGAGGGTTAACGTTTCTAATGAGAAAAATGCTTTCTAGTGCTGTTTTCTAACAGTTTCTAACAAAACTAACAATAGTTGGACAGTGGTGGCACATGCCTTTAATCCCAGCATTTGGAAGGCAGAGGCAGGAGGATTTCTGAGTTTGAAGCCAGCCTGGGCTACAAAGTAAGTTCTCAGACAGCTGGGGCTACACAGAGAAAGCCTGTCTTGAAGAACCAAAGCAACCCAAACAGAAAACTAACAGTGGTTTCTCAAGGTTTTTCAAAGAGGAGCTATGTACAAAAGGAGCGAGGGTAGCACCTGCAGTTTAGGATTAATTGCTGCAGCCCTGTCTACCCAGCACTGCCCAAGCATCCCCCACAGTCCTGGGAGTAAGGAGTCTAGTGAGGGCTACCAGGACTGGCTTCTTCTGGAGCAACAGGAGGAGAGTTTGTCTCCTTCCTCCCCGTCCTCTCCTTCCTTCCAGAGGCCCTGGTGTTCCTCGTTCTTGACCTGACATATCCTTGATGTCAGCTCCTGTCACTACAGTGACTTCTCTGCCTGGCCCCCATCGCTTCCTACTGGCTAGAGCGAACTTTGCAGGAGCACCCTAAGAACCCAAGTTCTTCCCATTGCTAGATCCTTAACTTACTCACACTAGACAGTCTTTGACATGTGAGGAAACTGAGTCCCACATTGGGATGTGAGAGTCTTGGGGGCAGAAGCGTTAAAACTCAACTACCCGGCTCATGCCTTGAGCAATGTTCCCTAGCTCAGCATGTGGCACTATTCTGGGGATGACTTGGAGCCTTTATAGGTGGAGCATGGCTGTCAGAAGTAGGTCAGTAGGGATCAGTCTTTGAAGATTATGTCTACCTCAGGCTCCAGCCTGAGTTCTTGTAGACACTGTGAACAAGTCACTGCGATAAGGCCCTCGGCAACCAGGAGCCAGAATAATGCCTCCCCTTCTGTTCCTGTCAGGTATTTTCACCATGATGACAGGACTAATAAGGGGGCAGGGTGCTCTGTCTACGCAATCTTAAAAATAAAGGAATATTAAAGGAATTGTTACCTACTAATTGTAAGTAGTTCACCAGGCCCTTACCTCACCAAGAGACTGCCGAGCCTCAACCATCCTTACAATCTCAGGGTCGGGCAGAGCTCCGGGACACCAAGTGTTACCCTCTCCATACCCTGGCCAGTAGTCTCTCTAGAAAGGAAGCATGAGAATCCATCCAGACACAGTCCCTGCATGCTTGGCTGTTCACCCCACAGTCCTGAAGTCTACCCACACCCCCTACAGCCCACCCCACACTCCCCAGCCCACCCCACACTCCCCAGCCCACCCCACACTCACACAGTTCACC
>NW_026596125.1:15980153-15999555 GCF_907164565.1 Psammomys obesus
ACACTCCCCACAGCCCACCCCACACTCCCCAGCCCACCCCACACTCCTGGCAGCACTCCTTCACTGTCAGGATAAGCAGTCTCTAAAAGCAAGTAGCTACTTCATGCAGGGTCTCAGCCAGCTGGAGTGCTCATGTTTTTCAGACTAGAAAATGTCCTAATATCTTGAATAACTGAATTCCCTGTGATCTTCTATATTACAGAAAACTTCCAAACGCAATTAAACATTTCTTTGCTCATTGTTGCACTAAGATTGGGCAGGGAGAAGTCCCCATAGACAGCAGGTCTGAGGTAAGTCAGCTCTATGCAAAAAAAAAAAAAAAAAATTAATTAAAACCCTATTGCTTATTTTGTATCTGAAGCTTGCTAATGGGAAAAGCAAAGAAAAAGAAAAATAGAGTGTTCTTTTAAAATATTTGCCATAAACCTTCAGGAATAAAACTAACAAAGGAAATAAATAACAATTAGGAAACATTTGTGTGGTTTATCTATACTTCAAGGAAATGTAAAGGCGCATACTTGTTTTTCACTGTCTGTTCTAGAGAAACACCCTCTGCATCCAATGCAACTGTATCAGAGTGTAGACCTGTCCCTCGATGAGCTAACACCTCACACCTGCTCTCAATGGTGAATCCTTAGCACACATCCACAACAGCTGCAAAAGGTGCTGATGTGGAAATGGTTCTCAGGTACCTGTGGAATGACAAGCTGGAAATAATGCATACCATTTAATGAAAAAATATTGACCTATAATTATCAATAATAGCGGATTATTTTTATACCTGACACTATCCTAATAACTTTGCACGTGTCTATTCTTTAATCTTCCAAATAGTCCTGTAGATTAACAAGTTTTTATGTTTACTTTACAGGTGATGAGATTGTTTTCTGATTGGACTTGAGGCCCTTTCTCCACAGGAAGAAACTTATGACCTGGTAATGGGAATCTGGTCAAGGTACCAGGGCCAGAGAGGCCCCAGGCCCCAGGGTCACTCCACTGCTGTTGTCGTGCTAAGTGGAAATGGTGTCAGCACCTTCTGAACACTGATGTTTATGTCCACAGAACGATGCTCTCAGCGTTTGCAGAGGTGCAGCTCTAAGGGCACTCAGAGCTCATCAAAGCGCCAAGAACAAAAGACAGTGGATTCCTAGCCCTAGCTGCATCTTTATCACACACACCCCAGCCCCCAAGACTCAAGGAAAATCAGAGGAAAGGGGGCAGGAAGAATGGAAGAGCTAAAGGATGAGGAAATAGACCTTGCCTCAGGACTCACTGCGGCTGTTGTTATCTGACACGTGGATGGGGAGGGGCCCGTGAGGTCACAGCCTTCCTTGAAAGACTATTGGTCATTAATGGCTGGGCGAGGAGGTGTCATTTTCCTCAGTGGTGTAGCCACTGCTAAGTGGTCCACCTTCCAGTAAATAATCTCCCACCCACGCTCATGTCAGTAATCTCAATTAAACTCTGTCAGTCAATTTGTCTGTCTGTCTGTCTGTCTGTCTGTCTGTCTGTCTGTTTCATACACACACATGAAAGTAGGAGGGTGACTTGAAAGAAAGGGTTTCAGTGGGTGAGATAATCAGGCATAAAATGACTAAAATTCATCGTATAGATGTATAAAAAGACAATAATTTAAAAATAAAAATTAAATTAAGAAAAAAAGAGTGGTTAAGTAGTTCAGTCCAGGTCCTTTGGTAAGGTAATAGGTGTGACCAATCATAAGTATTAAAAGTTAGAGATGGATAAAGCACCAAGAGATAGGTAGATGATTGAGAGAGACAGATAGGTGATAGCTACGAACATCTATCAGACATATAAGTACACAGAAAAATTCAGAAGAAACCTGCAAGATTAATAAAGTTGGCACTTGAACTGAGTGAGCTGGCATTGGAGATGGTAGTTTAGCTCTCTGCTCTCTAGGTTCTTTTCCACAGAGAAAACTTGAATTCTGTGCATGCAATCAGAAATAAGTAGCTTAAGGATATTTTAAGGGGCAGGTCATCAATAGACAGGCCACGAGAAAAATAAGTCAGGGACACCCTGTGACTGATGTGGCACGCTGGGCTGGGGACAAGAATTGGGGAAGCCATCTGGGAGGCCCTTCCCAGGCCAGGCAGGAAGGGCTGGATCAGAGTGGGCACAGAGACATGGAGGGGAAGGACTGGGGCCAGGGAAAGCATCACAGGAAGAAGAGCAGCACTGGCCACAGCTGGGGTCACTGCTCCTGGCAACAGGAACCCTGCTATGGAAGGAGAGGTGACAAACTTGAGCTGGGGCAGACACACACAGTTGGGGTGCTCTTAGAGAGGCCTGGTAGAGGTCTCCTAAAGACAGCTGGGGTGACACCTGGGCAGAAGAGAAGCTAGTTGGCTTTCTCCAGCAGTGTAACACAGCCACCTTCATTCCCAGAGCCTGTGTCCTTCTCCCTCCTCCTGCGCACTCACCGTGTTCTTCCGCGGCTGCGTGCTAGCAGCAGCTGCTCCATCCTGGGTCTTCATGTCCCAGTGAAAAACGGATTTAAACTGCTCACCATCCTCTTGGCCATTGATCTGCATACAATGAAAGCGTTTTCAGTAACACTTTCGACAGAGAAGAGAAAGCACTAAGTTGAGGCCATTCTCCCCAGTCCAGGCTGTGAGGCATCTTAGTGGAACTACAAAGCTCATGGCTTTATCAGCCCCACGGTGGTGGTTTCGTTTGTGCCACCATCCAGGTGCCATACACTGAACTCCTGCTGTGTGCAAGCTCTAGTGAGTGGTGCAATTTAAGAAGCTAGAGCTATGCCAGCCATGTGGCCCAGCCAGAAAAGGCATTTGCCACCAAGCCTGATGACCCGAGCTCAGAGCCAACACCCATATGGTGGAAGAAAAGAACTGAATCCCACAGTTGTCTTCTAACCTACACACACACACACACACACACACACACCCTGACACAAATGTTCCTACATACATACACACATGTAAATAAATGAATATGTAATTTTTAAAGATAAGGTAAGTTCTAGAAAGGCAACGTTGCATTTTTCTTGAAGAAAAAAGAGAAGAAAGGGGTCCCGCTAATGAACAGTTTATATGTACACACACTGCACACACCATACATCCATGCACACACTTACACATGGACACATCTATCCATGATAGGCTACTCACCGTACATGTGCACACATGTGCATCCATGACCTAAACTGTGCACTATGCACTAGACAGACACATACACACAGAAATATACATGTACACACACTTCCACAGACACGCCATACCTGCACATATCACACCACGTATGTATGTATGTGTCTATACAGCAGTGCACATAGCATGTGTCTGTATGTACATGGATGGCTTAGTCACACTTGCAGGCATGCATATACACCCTGCCCGTGTGAACATATGAAGATGTTCACATTGTCAGATAAATAGACACACTTGGGACTCTAAAAGAGAACGAGAGATTATCCTAGCATCCTGTCGTACTAGGTCTACAATACACACAAAAATGAGCCCATGATGCCCGGAGACGGGAACTCCTGTGCACCTTGTCATAGAACTGTAAGGAAGCCCTGTCAGACGAGGCTAGGGGAGGCTGGGAAATGCCAGACAGAACGGTTCTGTTTGTACAGAGCATGACACACACAGTGTTCTTAGAGCTAGTACTCCCTGTGCACAGCTGCAGAAACACCTGGATACAGAAGTTTCCATTTCTCTGACTTTTGCAGTTTGCCACCTTCTGCGTATAGACACACGAGAAGCAGTGATATGGCGTCCCCAGCCTGAGAGCTCTGCATTTGTACACTGTGATCCGGATGGAATCGTACAGGATGCATAATATCTTTGAGCCTCGGCTTCCTCTCCAGCAGAACAGGAGGAGAGTAGAATCTGCTCCCTGGGTTGTGATGTGTATGGAGTGAAGTAAGCAATTTCCAGTCAGCGCAACACACACTTGTTAAGTAAAAGCATATCACAGAGATCTCGGGGTGGTGGTGGTCCCGTAACAGCAGCTGTAGAGGATGTCGTGTAGAGAAGCACTGAGACGTTCTTAAGTGCAGGGCTGTGAATAGCAGAGGCAGTGGAGGGGACTCTGGGCTGAAGAGATCACTAGAGAGCCCTCCACCTGCTGGGCAATTCCTAACTTTAGAAACCTGCCTAAGTTCCATCCCACCGCGCGGTGTCCCCTGGGCCTGGTGAGACAAGGCCAATGATTCATCATATTAGTAGACGAAATGGTTCCAACAGCTGGACGGTGACACATGCGCACTGTTGGAGTTACGCACCAGCCGCAGCTGCCATCCCCACCTGCCAAAGCAAGCTTTGTTTCTCAAAATATCTCTAAGCTACCCTCCCCAAAGAGGGGTCGTGAGATTACAGACAGCTCTAAGTCACGACTCAGGTCAGGGGAGCCTTGGAGCATGGCCCGGAGAGTTTCAGTTCTCCACTCCAAGCCCTCCAGAAGGAAGAAAAGAAGTGCTCTTTGGAATAGTTTCAGCCCGGTAAAGTTATGTGTTACCTGCCTAGTGTATGCCAGGCCTATTATATAACGTGATACCACTGTGTGTCCTGGCTGGCCAGACAGGTGCTAGAATCAAAGGCCTGTATCGGCCGCTAGTGTGGAGATAGGACAAAGAGCAGCAATAGTCGCATAAGAGCACATGGCGCGTGTACGAGAGGGTGTGAATTAGTCCACATATAGACAGAAACATTTAAAAACCAACGGGTGTTTGAGCCCATGGATTTTCCCTACAGGTTATTTCAGAAGGCAAAGCTGAGTGACTTACCCCACCTGTGGCTGCCACAGACTTCTTCAAGGTTAGACTTAAGGGTGCGTGGTAGACACTAGTGAAAGTGTTGTTCTTAGGGTTATGGCTACAAAAGTAATAAGATCAAAATTAGAAAAGCGTGTTAGCCAAGGGGCGACTGACTTCCTGAAACAGTAGTCTCTTTTTAACATGGATGAGCACAAGACTCAAGAATTCGGCTCATGACTTCCCAGGGAATCACCCCTCGAACACTCAAACTAAGTAGGATCGACACATAGAACAGGCAGATGAGTTTTCACTAACGGCCACTTGAGAAGTTTCCAATAGAGTAGGATGAATCCGACATCCCTTAAGACAAATGCTTTAAAGCTCCATGTACACATGTCTTCGGCACTTCTGCTGATCTCATAGCTGGGCATGGTTACAGAAGTAAAGCGGGGCTTTCACTTATTAAAAATGTGAAAGTTATTGGCCACTGCCAAAAACCCCACCGAGCTCTTCGGTGACTAGATCTGAGTGAGCACTTTGGGAGGAGGTGCTGCTTGGAGTCTAGCCTGGAGCTTAGGAACTGATTCCTCGGTTGGCTACTTGTTGAAAAACAAAAGTCAGGCAGAGTCGAGTAGGGTATCAGACACTTACGCGTGACAGTACGGCTTTTTCTGGTGACTCACGAAGTTATTAACAGACAGCATCATCTTGCAGACTTCACAGTGAAAACATGCTTTATGCCATGTCTGAAAGTCACAGAAAGGATCGCACAATTAACTGTCTCACAGACTTTACAGTAAAAAGTTGAGACTTATGGATAAAATGAAGCTAAAATGTATGAACTGCACAGGAGTTGTTAAATATGTTAAAATGAAACATCCTTTTCTTGAAGCAGCACAGAAGTCTATGACTAAGAAGGGTAGGAGAACGCATCTTTCCTTATCACTCAGTATGAGTCCGCATGCAAGAGGGTAAATGTGCCAGGTTTGCCCCTTTCCCCGAAGACCACGGACCTGACCCACTGACCTGGTCTATGCAGCTGATCTTCTCTGCAGGGTAAACCCCATAGCCACACCTAGAGCAGGCCTGCACGTTCATCTTGGAGGGTGGGAGACAGGGAGAAGCAACAGGCAAGATCAACTATAACACCCGGTTGACTGCTCAACGCCTTCAAAACCCCACCACTATGAAACTCCCCGGGAGGCCTGGAGCCGTCGGAATCCAGCTTCGACTTTCCTACGCTGACCTTCTGCTTTGGAGTAGGCAGCTGGTTGGTTTTTAAAGCTGCCACTTACTCAAGGGACAATTTTGGCAGCTCCGTCAGCACGCATGCGCCTGAGACAAGGTGGAGGTATTTCAAGCTGACGTGCTTCTCAAAATAGAAAAGTTAACTCAAGGCAGCATCATGTTTACATGGACAGACAAATCTTGTGTGTGTGTGTGTGTGTGTGTGTGTGTGTGTGTGTGTGTGTGTGTGTGTTCGGTGTGTGTGTGTTCGGTGTGTGTGTGGTGTGTGTGTGTGTGTGTGTGTGTGTGTGTGTGTGTTCGGTGTGTGTGGTGTGTGTGTGTGTGGTTATGTGTGTGTGCAGTGTGTGTGTGTGTGGTTATGTGTGTGTGCAGTGTGTGTGTATGGTCAGATGCTTGGGCCTGGTGATTGCTAGCTGTGGTCATACTCCAGAAAAGGAGCCTGAAGAATAGCCATACCCTCATGTGGGAATCAGATTTAAAATGCTGACTGTAGAGCCTCTGACTAATGCAGGCAGGCCAGTCCCCAAAATGGGTGAATGAAGGAAAGAAACAAATGGGAAAGGACATGACTGCCCCTAGGTATGGTGCAGAAGAAAGTTTATTGTCGATAAAAGGAAGAACATAGTCAAAGGCAGGGCCATCTGAAGGAGTCCTGAGTGGATATGACCAGGCTGAGCTGGGCCATATGGGAAGAGGGAGACGGGAAATGAGAGGGGAGAGAAAAAAACAGGTGCAGCAAGAGGTCAGATGTCCAAAGTGTCTGGATTATATAGGAAGGAGCTTCTGGGGAAGAAGAGCCCAGCATGGAGGGTTCAGGATAAGGGAACAGGGTATGCCAGCCATACCCGGTAAGTGGTAGGGCCTGAGGAATGCTGGGAGTACCTCCAGGTCTGCTTGGATATGTTAAATAGACACCTTAGTTGTTTGCCAAGGTTTGAGATGTAACAATGGAGATAAATTAGGAAGAACAATATCAAATCTCAATTTTATCTATTTTGCAGTAACAAAATTATTATGACATTTGTGTTTAGCTTTCATTGGAATTCATATATATATGAACAAATAATAATGCTTGGGCTTCTACATCTTGTCCTAGAATATTCCAAAAACATCTCTTCTCCTGGCTTTGGGAAGTGTCCATTGCCTTTAGTCTCTGTTTACAGGCAACCTTTGACCTTTTGGGACACCCTCTACAAAATGACACCTCACATGTCCCCAATAGGATCTGACTGCTTTATATGTCCTCTACCTCCTGTTTGTCTTATGACAGTTACTGACACCTAGAAATGGTAAATATGAATAAATCTTCTTTCCAGAATTGTGCCACCTTCACAAAAATATAACGTTATGGTCCAGGTTGTTACAACTCCATGTCCCAGGGCCTAGAATGAGGCCTGTCCTTGGTGCCCACTAGAGCTAGAAAAGTAATGGCACAAACTTAATGCTAACATCAAAATGCCTACAGAGTCCACCCTCCTGGACTCCTCAGAAACCAGGAGACCTCAGATAGATGTGTAACTGTCCCACCCATAGCAGGAAACATGCACACCTCAGCCTTGTCAAGAGGGAACCAGTTTTCAGCATTGCCAATATTCTCATCTTTCCATGGAAGCCAGAAATCTGGATTTACACATGAGATTTCCTTTTAAAAAATGTAAATAGAACACTGGGAGTGAAAACTGTTCTTCAGGGCTGTGGTTAATGTGTGACCTTGGGCCTCTCCTGGAGTGCAGGCTGGGTGCGGGGAGGCCAGCCACAGGAGAGGAAGACGCTGCAAAGCTGTAAGGAGAGCCTAGGGTGGGGCTGAGGCCTGTGGAAAGGGAAGTGGGTGGGGCAGGAGGCTGCACTCAGGGCCGGGAGGGGACTTGAATCAGGAACTCCAGGCTCTGCCTCCCAGAAAACCCAGTATCCTGGCAGCCTGAGCAATGGGAACAGAGACAAGGAGTGCTTCACTGTGGACCACACTTCTCCAGCCTGACTTGGGAGTTAGTTGGGAGCTCTAAACTATGAGAATGAATCATTTTTCACTTACAAAAAAAGCTAAGAGCATTTCTGTCCTGCTGTCCTACAGCTGTTCCAAGGACTGTGAAGTGAAAGGCATCTAGTCTGATTTGTACCCACTGCTTCTCCTTCATGGGATACGGCAAGTTGAGGGGTGACCGCACACATAGCTAGAATTGAGACAATTTAAGGGTGTAGAAATAAATATCTTTTGCAAGACAGACATGGGCGTCTATGTGACAGAGGCTGTTTTAAGTGTGCCTTCCAAAGTTCATTTCTTGGAAATTCTATCCCCATGGAACAGTACTGGGAGATCCGGATAACAAGACGCAGCCAGCGGATCAGTGTCACCCTGGAGACACTGAGGTGTCCCTTCCTTCCCCTCTCCTTCTTCTCTCATCCCATGCCCTTCCCAGATGCCACTGTCATGCCCTCAGCCAGATACTGTTCATCATGGATTGCTGAACATTAAGTATTATCATAGCCATAGGGAGCAGCAAAAGACAATATAAATAGATTTGGTGCTTGGCCCAGACCACCTTCCTCCATTTTTCTTTCTTGGTCCAAGCTCTGTGCCCTTGGCTCCAGGATTATATAAGGCAAGCAAGCCAGGGGTCACAGGGGTTCCTCTGACCTCAGAGAGTGGTTCAAATAATAAGGGCCTTTTCTAGGTCCTCCAGAAAACAGAGGCTGTGGCAAAGGCCTGTGTTCAAGACCTTGCTGGGGAGAGTGCTTTCAGAATTATAACTGAGGAGTCGGAGTGGGGAGGCAAGAAACAATAAGAGATAGTTGGTGTGAGGTTGGTCCTCAAGGTGGCTACCACCCTGATCTAAGAAGCTTGGGACCAGAAGGATTTCGTTTTCAGCTTATATTTTAGTTTGGAATATTTACATATGAGATATCTTAGGTAAACAAGTCATATATATGTATGAAACTCATGCTTCACATTTACATTAAATATACATCCAGAAAATAATTTTATGCACATTTTTAATATTTTGTGTATGAAAGTTCCCTGGTGTGGAATTTCCCACTTGTAGCATCATGTTGGTACTCACAAAGTTTGGATTTCAGGAACACTTAACCTTATAAAGTTCATTAGCCCATCTTTCAAGGGCCCACATGTGTTAGTTGGCTCTTTATTGCTGTGAGAACTATCTGAAAGGAGAAAAAATTATGTTGCCCAGAGTTTCAGAGAATTCCTCCTATGTTTGGATGACACATTGCTTTGGATCCAAGAGGAGGCAGAAATGGGGCAGCCAGAGCTTGGTGGAGAAAAGCAGCTTGCCTCACCACAACCAACAAGTGATGGAAGTCAGCAGGAAGGGCCAGAAAACAGGCACATCCTCTGTCTTTGTCACTTTTCTATTTCTGTGAAAGGACACAATACCAAAGCAAATTAAAAAAAATAAAGTATTTAATTGGGATCTCACAGTTGCAGAGGGTTAGAGTCTATGTTAGCAGGCTGGCATGGTGCTGAACAAGAGCTGAGAGCTTATATCTCGAAACAACAACCATGAGGCAGAGACAGAAAGACGAAAATAGAGCAATAGAGAGACACACAGAGAATGTACTATCTGGCAATGTGATGGGCTTTTGAAACTCAATGCCATCCTCCAGCCACACATCTCCTCCAACAAGGCCACACCTTCTAACACTTCCAAACAGTTCCATTGTCCACAGGTATTTGAATATACAAGCCTATTGGGGTCATTCCCATTCAAACCATCACACCCTTCAAAGGCAAGTCTCCAGTGACTCCTGGTCCTCAAACTAGCTCCACTTCTCAGTCTACTCAAATCGAGACTCTATCAATGGAATAGATCATTCATCAGGTCAAAGCCCTTATGGTCTACTCATCTCTGGAAGGCCTTCATAGACACACGCAAAGCATGCTTTATTAATTTCCTATGAATCTCTCAATCCAATAAAAATAACAACTAAAATCCTCTGTCATACTACCTGAATGACTGCCAGAAGAAAGAGAGAGAATTGACCAAAGAAAGAGAGAGAATTGACCGTCAGCCCTTGGTGGTAAAATCTCATGAGTGTTAACTCTCTGTGTGACAAGGCTCCCAGAGCAGCTTAGCCCTCAATACCAGAAGACAAATACCGTGCAGCAGAAGGCCATGGACACTGACACATATCCATGTGAAGACGGCCAGTGCCCACAGAGCCAAGGCTGGGCTGGCACCAGAAGGCGCAATCCTTCCCCCACTCCCCTGCAAACACACAAGTGAGGCCGGCCGAGGGAATCAAAAGCAGCAACTGAGAGGGTCTGTTTCCTTGTCTAGTCAGCATGAGAAGCTGGGGCTAGGTCAGAACAGATGACACAGTCTTGCAGGCCCTTGGTGGGGACGCTTCTGTCAACACCATGCCCCTGGCTTTGGCTTTCAGCGTTGACTCACGGGGAGCTGTGAAAGCTCCCCAGGCCTTGCCGATGCTGCTCATGATACGGCAAGGGGTTTCCTTTGACCCGAAGGACAGCGCTCTTCGGTCATCTCTCAAACTCCATCCTGTTGAGGGTAGGGTGCCTAGATTCAGCTAATCAAGATCCTTTTACACCGTGGATGCGCTTCTCCTTACCTCTGAGTCAATTTCATCTCTCTTTGGGACCGCACAAGTGAACTGGTTTGAAGTATCGGACCAGCTATTGAACGCGATGCTCAGGTGAGAATGGGGCTACCTGTCCCATGCTGGGGGGGTTTTTCTGCCTTGGTTCAGGCCACCCTCAAATTGGCACTTAAAGCATAACTTGGTTGCAGGGAAATACTTAGGACTTGGCAGGAGTGAGGCTTTGAGGAGACCGGGGTAGGGAAAGTCAATGACAGGTACGTTCTGTCTCACCGCTGCTGTGGGTAGCTGAGGCTCAGTACTACTGCCGAGGACTCTGAAGAATTGTGTAGACAGGACCTCAGAGGTACCCCACGAATGTGAGACACTTATCCACTCAACTCTCACCTGCCATTGAGTCCCTCACACCTTCAACATAAACCTAGCTGAGGAGCCAAGTAAGCTTCTGGGGGTGAGTGGCAGGAATGGGAGGGGCTAACCCTGATGAGTGAGGAGATGAGAGGCACCTGGTGCCCTAGCAGTTGGGATTTAGATAGGAAATTGGATGTGGGCTTGGTAAAGAGTTTATATGAGACTCACCCTGAGCTTCCACTGTGCTGGTCTTCAGAGCTGCTGGTGTCAATTCCATTCTGTCTACTCCTCTGCACCAGAGACAATGCCACATGGGAAAATCACAAGCCAGGGCCTTGTCTGGGGCTTTCAAGCTTTTCCAAGTCAGACCTTCCATCACAACTTAAAATATAGCGGCTATGAATATAGCATACTTGCAAATGACAAGGTTTGGTTTGCTAGTGCTGTCACACAAGGTCCCCAGAGGAGGTGGCACAAGCAACAGAAATTCACTTCCTCACAATTGTGAGTGCTACACATCACAATTAAGAGTTAATTTTCCCTCCACTTGCAGGTCCCTGTTCCCTCTGCTCGGATCCCTCATGTGCTCCTGGGCCTTAACCTGATCTACACCTCTTACAAGGACAGAGACTATGCTGGGTTACAGCCTCCGTGGCCTCATTTTACCTCAAAGACCCTCATCTTGGAGAGAAGGCTCACTGGCTAGGAGGCCACTGCTCCTGCAGAGGGCCCAAGTCTGCTTCCCAGCCCCTACACGGACAGAAGGCTCACAACTTCCTGTAACTCCAGCTCCAGGGGGATCCATCAGACTCTGTATAATTTCTGAGGTGTTGGGGGTTAGTGCTTCAACATCTGAGCAATTGTTGTGTAACATAAAGCACACTACAACAAACAGAATGATGGAACTAAGAAAACAGCATTACACACTGCAGCTCACAGAGCTGCAACAAGGGGCGTGTTCCAGATTGTTTTCTGTTGCTGTGCTAAAACACTGTCCAGACCAGCTTGGGGGAGGATGGAGTTCGCTTGGCTCACACTTCCAGGTCACAGTCCTTCAGAGGGAAGTCAGGGCAGGAATTCAAGCAGGAGCCTGGAGGCAGGAACTGAAGCAAAGGCCATGGAGGAGTGCTGCTTGCTGGCTTGCCTCCTGCCTCTGTTCACTAGCTCTTTACAACAATTCAGGCCCACCCGACATAAAAAAAAAAAAAAAAAGGCCCCACACACATACCCATAGCTCAACCTGAGGTAAACAGTATGTCAGCTGAAGTGCCTTCTAGGTTGACAATCAAAGAAGCCATCACAGGAACAAAGAAAGATCTCCTGTCTCCTCTGCTCTCTCCAGGGCTGAGGTATGAACCTTGTTGGACAGGGCATGGCTGAGGCTTAGTAGATGTCCAGTGGAACTTGCTAGAAGTTCCTTCTCTGGAATATTACGGCAACTGAGACTGTAACTGCCAGACAGAGTTGGTTTTGGGGAGGGGCCTCTGCTAGGAAAAGCACTCTTGTAGGGTACAAGGGAAGGTACTGACTGCAGAGAGCTTGAAGGGCACAAGGGAATTTCCACAGAACAAACAGAATGCATCTGGAGTTGAGAGGCAACCATGAATTCCTCCTGTAGGAAAAGAAGGGATTCTGCCTTGGCCCTGGGCTTCCCACACACCTCCTCTGGCAGAAGGCTGTTGGCATCTCAGCAGGGGCCTGAGTTTGGGTCTGGAGCTGGGTACAGACAACTGTACTTCTGCAAATCGTGAGGCACCTATATAGTCTGGCCAGAGATGTCTTGTATTAGATGGAGAACAGTTACTATGGCACCTCTGAGGGGTGAGGAGGGGCAGGTGTGCCCTGCAGATAGGGATGGGAACTTACTGGCAGCTTAGCTACCATAGAAAGCTGGAGACAAAGTCTAGAGAGCCGAGGCCAACAGCAGGTATGGAGCCAGCCCCAGGGAAACCACCTGATAGATAAGGCTGGTGAAGGTCTTAGGAGGGAAAAGACACCAGTCCACGCCCTCAGTACAGACCATAGTGTAGAACAATTAAATGGCTGAGAACTGGGTTGTAACTCAGTGGAGATGTCTTCCCTCCAAAGCCCCATAACACTGCCACTACAGTAAATAAATAAATAAATAAAGAGCAAATTTAAATCATTACCTGATCCAAAGCGGTGAGATCTAGGATGGCCATTCAGGAGAGAATCTCACTTCTGTACAAGGGGCCAGAGTAATACAGAGTAACACAGAATGGCTCTCTTCCCTTCCACATCGCCAGGGGTTTAAATGTTGCTATTGTAATAATACAGTTTTGGGGAAGTAACTGGAGTTTCTCTCACCAGACCAGAAAGAGCAAAGAAAAGCTCTCCCTCCGTGCCAGCCTATGTCTCCAGCTGAGCTGGCTGTGGACTCCTGTGATGCCCATGTGTCTGTAGCATACGGTGGAGCCTTCATGGATGGAGCAGGCCAACAGGACTGGCTCCGTCACATGGACAACTCCTCACACTGTTTATCAGCAAATGAGCAGAAATCATTGTTAAAGCCCTTCCATATTTCAGGGCTAGCTAGCCTGGAAAAGTCTCGTTTCACAACTACACATCAGAATATGGTCTCATTTAATGGGATTCTTCATTTTCAAAGGATTGTGAGTTAAATTATTAAAAAAACAAATCATCTTAGCATGAGCCACGGCTCACCCCCACATTTACCTCAACAGTCCAGGTATAGCAGCATTAAATAAAAATGATGGCCGCCATGTTAAGAATTGTTGGTTTTAATTATTCCCTCACACTTGCATGACTGAGTCTTTCTTGACATCCAGAAGTGGCCATACCGACTGAGATTTTTTATATAGTGCCAAACCTCTCAGGCTCAAGGAAAAGCAAAGAAATAAATAAAATAGCCAGATGACCCTTGAGACTTGTAGGTCCTAGAAGCAAGTTTCTCTGGTATGCCTACAACTACAGTTGCTCTCGGCAGTGGCTTCTGTGGGTCAATCTGCAAATTGACAGTTTTGCAGAATGCGTTTTCTGGGGGATCTTTGACGTTTACACGTTTACAAAGGCTTAGCACGCTCTGGTGAGCGCGGGGAACTTTGTCTAAGTAGCACAGGAGAGACCTGGAGGGGAAAGGCGTGGCTCCAACTCGCAGGGCACCGTCTCCTACGTCTCCTAGTCTCCTACGGTGCTCGCCCGCAACTTTGCCGAGGGCTGGACGGTGAGTCAGTTTTTCAGAGCACGTGACAGATCTGCGGCGGGTAGCCCCAGGGCCGGTTTTCCGTGGAGCAGTTTTGTAGAGCCCGAGGCCCGCCAGTTCTGCAGAGAGCGCTCTACCCGCCCGTTCCTGCTGCGGCGGGGGTCGCCCGAACCTCGCGGAGGACGGGACGAGCACGTGGAGCTCCGGCCGCTCTGCGCGCAGTCGCTTTGCAGCGCGTGCATCCAAAAAACAAAACAAAAACACCAAAACCAAACCAACAACATCAAACAGGCGACGATCGAGGCAGCGTGCGCGGGCGGCGAGCGCTGGCCCCGCGGCGGGCTCCGCAGAGCACGCTCTCCCGGGCGCCCCCGGCTTCCCGGGTCGGACACGCAGCCCCGCCCGGCCCGGGTCCGCCCCGCCCGCTCCTCCCCCTCCGGCTCCGGGACTTTTGCTTTCACTTTGCCTCAAGCTGTCCCAGACCCTCGCGGAGGCTCGGACGCCGCCGTGGGCTCCCGTCCGCCAGCGTGGGAACAGTAAGCTGGGCCCGCACGGCCGCTTTCCCGCCCTCTTCCGCGTGCTTCCTCCTCCTCCCCGGGACCCCTCCTCCTCTCTCCCTTCCCTCTCTCTCTCCCTCCCTCCCTCCCTCCCTTCCTCCCTCCCGCAGTGCCCCCTCTCCATCCCTGGCCTTGCTCGGCTTGGCCATCATCTACCCTCCACGCCCGGGGTCTTGAGACATCCGGTGCCGTTCCGGATGTAACAGGGAAGGAAGAAATGGTGTAGGACCGCGGTAGTGTTGTTAGGGCTACCTTGTCCGACGGGTCCGGGCCTCCGTTCAGTGGGAATCTTGGGCGGTCCTGGGTGACCTGCACTCTGGGAAGGAGGGAGGTGGGGTGCACTAGTCATCACGAAGGCAAAGCGTGCACTTCCTTGTTGGGAGACCCTTGCATCAGGGCTCTTGCAACGATTCGAGACTGTGAGAAACACTGGCAGGCGACACTTGTCGCTGTGGGCTCCAGGCATGCTGACCTTGACTCTTTGGGTTTCTGGTTTATGGGAAAGTAAGCCTACTTTTGGAACAGGCGGTGTGCCTCAAGTAGTTCACAGGTCTTTGTCTTGAGCTGGGCTTGCGGACCTTCCGTTTATAAGCAGAGTTTGTGCAGCCTGACATTACAAATCCCTCCATCCTGTTAAGGCCTAATTTATGACCTGCCGCTGTGCAGCCTAGCACTGGGGTGGAGGGTGGCGGCCTCAGGACTTCTTCTCTTAGGGGAGAATGAACTTGGGCTGGAGGTGAGTCCGTACGGTGGCACTATGCTAGGGAAGCAAGCACAGTCCTCTGTTTCCTCAGGAAAATACAGACTCAGGCAATATCCCGACCCCCCTTAGTACGATTTGCTCAGCACCTATCTGCCTTCTGTTGCTGTGATAAATGCCGCGACCAAAAGCAACTTGGGGAGGAAAGGGCTTCTTTCATCTGACTCTTCCAGGGCACAGTCTGTTACTGAGGAGAATGGAGGCAGGAACTGGAGGCAGGAAAGCTGATTACTCACTCACTCAGCAAGCTTTCTTACACAGCCCAGACCTGTGGGAGGAGCTTCCTACGGTGGGTGATGTGGCTGCAGGCAGGCAGATTGCATCCAGGCAACTCCTCAAGGGAGGTTTCACCCTCCCAGGTGACTCTAGGATGTGTCAGGTTGACAATAAAACACTCCTCACCACACTTGTCATCACCTGTCAGCGTGGGTCTGGGGAACTCCCAGGGCACATGGCATCCCAGTGGCCAAGGTGCTTGAAATAGGAGCAGCCACACTGAAAGGCAGGAATTTGGAGTAGCCAGGTAGTGGCCAGACTCAGCCTCTTGGGAACTAACGCAGGGCCCCAGTGGCTTCGACTGGATCCCAGCTCTTAAGTCTTGCCACCTTTAAGCATCATGTAGGGGCCTGGCCTTCCAACACAGGAGCCTCTGAGGGACCAGTCATACTCAAACCATAACATCACACATTGTAAGTCATTTAAAGAGACATCCCGTGTCTCTTGACAGTGGGCAAGCAATCTCTGTAATGACTGCTCTTTGCAGCATCTGAAAAAGGGACAGGTACAGAGAAGTCACGCTAGGAGGCCCCTCAGGCAGCATAGCTGAGCCAAGATGAGCTGGCTTTCTCCAAGGGCTTGAAGATCAATGCAGGAGTCGAATCTAAGAGGCTGAAATGACCTCACCGAGGTTGAGCATACCCACTTGGGTACCACCTTGAGTGCTTTGAATGTTTTCCAAATGTCGAGTGGATCTGCGTGGGAGTAGGGAGGCAGCAGAGTGCTTAGCCTCTTGGATTAAAGAGTCAAGTCTGCTGCTGCTGATGTAGGCTGTTAGGAAGGCTTAAACTTAGATCCCTCCCTCAAAGGTGTATTTCAGCTCCTGGTTTCAGGTGTCTCAGTCTCTGTTTGCTCTGTGGCTGGGTGCCATGGTGAGGCCCTGGTGATGTGAGTGTGTGGTAGAGCAAAGCTGTTCGCTTCATGGCTTCCAGCAGAAGGTGGTGTAGGCGTCATGAAGAAGACATGGTGGAAAGCTCCCCTCTGGACCCACTTAGTGCTGACCATCGGTGCAGGAAGTTTGAGGCCATCCTAAGGAAAGCTGACTCTCCCTCCCCAGCAGTCAATAGCTCCTCAGTGAGGGGTGGGTCCCTTCCTTCGTCTTCGGGCCTGTGTTTGTCAACTTTCTGTTAGTGTAACAAACACCTGAAATGCTCAGCTTGGAGAAGGAGTTTGCTCTGGCTCACCATCGTAGAAACTCTGGCCCCTGGTGAACTGGGCCTGTTGCTGTGGGGCCCATGCTGATGGTGCACAGCCTGGTTCTCAACGGTCAGTGTGTCCTCTTGGTGGTCAGTACCTAGGAGGGCCACTTAGGAGGTCCTCTCTTTAGAGCAGGGTTCTCAGCCTTTCTCACGCTGTGGCTGCATGTGTGGCCACCCCAACCATAAAATTATTTTTTGCTACTGTAATGAGTCATATGGTAAATCCCAAGAGGGTTCCAACCCATAGGCTGAGAACTGCTGCTTCAGGATGGTTTTGGCTCCTGGATCTGAAGTCTCAGTCCAGGAGGCAGAGCACCATGGTGACAGCCATGTTTGCTTTCCTTGTGGCAGCCAGAAAGCAGAGAGAGGGCTGCAGGAGGGGTCCAGGTACACACTACCCTTCAAGGAAACCCAGTGACCTACTTCCTCCAGGAAGGCCCCACCTCTAGAAGCTTCTGGCAGACTACTAGCTGGAGAGCAAGCCTCCTGTTGGAGGGAAGTCACAACAGTGGGTATCGGTGCATGGCTTGGAAGTACAAAGGGAGAGGAAGCAGTCTCATCATTTCCTCTGAGGACCCATCAGTGGCAGGAAGGCTCCCAGGAGGCCTCATTTTGGGTTCCTTTTCCTCCCAGGGTACTGGGGACTCTAGGGGGAAATGGCACACCACATGCAAACTGGCCAGATCTTTTATGCATTCTTTTGCTATCCTGGGATGTGAGTTGTTTTCCGTATTTGGGGGTAGTTAGCCCTTTGACAGAGACACACATTCTCTTCATCCATTTTTTTTTTTCTCTTAAAAGGTCTTATTTTGTTACATTTCCTTGGGGAGGGTGATGGGAATATGAAACTGTCTCTGCTCTGTACACTTGAGAATTTTGACCTCTAGGTGCTGGAATCCCTGTTGACTCCTGTTGGCCAGCTTATATCCTGGTCTGTGGGGAGTGGCCAAAGTTGTCATTTCTAGGGCAGGATGAGAGCTGGGACCTCCTATCTGAACTCACAAGGGCATATTCTTTCTCTCTCTCTCTCTCTCCCTCTGTCCAAACATACATCCCTACATCACTCCCTCCTTCCCTCCATCCATCCATCCCTCTCTTCCTCCCTCCCTCTTAGGTTTAACCCTTAAGATTAAATTTGGCGGCAGAGTCAAGGCTTGGGACCATGTTGAGGACAGCGTCTTTTTCTGGTAGTTTTAACAAGGTTTTGCCTTGTTGACTTTGAAGATAATTTGAACAGGAGGCTCACTGAATGACCCTGCACTGGACCAGAACTGCAGGGTATCTTCCATGCCTGGCCTCTGCTTCTTTCCTCTGTGCTGACATAATCTCTGCTCTTAAAAACATTTGGGGGTTTTGTTTTGTTTCTCTGTATGAAGTTGAGAATAGTTCATTCAAGACCTGTAAAGAACTGTGTTGGTATAAGTGTGATGAATGTGTAAACTGCATTTGGTAAGACGGCCATTTTTACTATGTTTACCAAGCCATGAGCATGGGAGGTCTTCCCATCTTCTGATATCTTCTTCAATTTCTTTCTTCAGAGACTTGAAGGTCTTGTCATACAAGTAAGTCCTTCACTTGCTTGGTTAGAATTACACCTAGCTATTTTATGTTTTGTGTGGCTATTGTGAAGGGTGTTGTTTCCCTAATTTCTTTCTCAGCCAGTTTGTCATTTGTATATAGGACAGCTACTGATTTTTTTTAAAAGGTTAATTTTTTATCCAGGCACTTTGCTGAAGGTGTTTATCAGCTGTATGAGTTCTCTGGTATTATTTTTGGGGTCACTCATGTATATTATCATATCATCCTTGAATGGTGAAACTTTGACTTCTTCCTTTCCAATTTTTATTCCCTTGATCTCCTTTAATTGTCTTATTGCTCTAGCTAGGACTTCAAGCACTATGTTGAAGAGATACAGAGAGAGTGGGCAGCCTTGCCTTGTCCCTGAATTTAGTGGAAATGCTTTAATCCATTTAATTTGATGTTGGCTATAGGTTTGCTGTATATTGCCTTTATTATGTTTAGGTATGGACCTTGTATCCCTTATCTCTCCAAGACTTTCATCATGAAGGGGTGCTGGATTTTGTCAAAGGCTTTTTCTGCATCTAATGAGATGATCGTTTGATTTTTTTTTCTTTCAGTTTATTTATATGGTGGATTACATTGATGGATTTTTCTATGTTGAACCATCCCTGCATGCCTGGTATAAAGCCTACTTGGTCATGGTGGATGATGGAATTGATGTGTTCTTGGATTTGGTTTGTGAATATTTTATTGAGTATTTTTGCATCAGTGCTCATAAAGGAGATTGGTTTGAAATTCTCTTTCTTGGTTGAGTCTTTGTGTGGTTTAGGTATCAGGGTAAGTGGCCCCATAGAATAAGTTTGTCAGAGTCCTTCTGTTTCTATTTTGTGGGCTAGTTTAAGGAGCATTAGTATTAACTCTTCAAAAACAGAAAGGAAGAAGAAAGAAAGAAAGAAAGAAAGAAAGAAAGAAAGAAAGAAAGAAAGAAAG
>NW_026596125.1:15999565-16001049 GCF_907164565.1 Psammomys obesus
AGGAAGGAAGGAAGGAAGGAAGGAAGGAAGGAAGGAAGGAAGGAAGGGTGAAAGAAAAAGAAACATTTGAGGTGTGATCTGAAAGACCTGTGTCCTGACCAGAGCCACTGGGGACTGTGGTGAGGAGGCTTGTGGTGTGCAGAGAAACATGGTGTCCATGTTTTCCCTGGCCACTGTGGATGTGACCACAGCTTCCTTCCTGAGTCAGTTCTGCCCGGAAGCCAAGCCAAGCCCTCCCCTCCCTTCTCCCTGCTCTCCTGTCTCCTCCTACGTCTTCGTAGGGCACTTCAGCACTAAAGCCCACTGTTGGTGTAAACTAATGAAAGTGCTGGGCTATATTTGTTTCTTATTAGCCCGAGATTAGCGCGGCGGCGTTATCTAATGCACTATCACAAATAAGAAGACACAGACACCTGTTAGGCTGATTCCCTTATTTACCTTGGGCTGGGAAGATATTTCACCTATGCTGTCTCACTAACCTCCCCATCCATCTCACAGCCCCTATCCAGTGCCATCTGCCTTAATCCCTCCTATCTGGACTAACTTTCATCCATAATCCCATGGTCCTTGCTTGTATTCTTCATCTAGGCCTTTTCGCACCATTATTGAAGTCCATCCTCTCGGCCCATGTGGTTTTCTCTCCATGGTTACCCATCATAGCGTCCTCCTTCCTCCTCTCTTCCTCCGTGGCCATCCCATGTGTCATTCATTGCCCCATTCTGGAACACAAGATAGTCTATAACTGTTCTATAAAAACAGTTTCCACCTTCCTTTCCAAGCAAGTGTAGATACGCCTAAGACAACCCCGACAGGCGAGCACATGCTGCCCCTAAAGGCTGAGGCGTTCCGCCCACCTGCTCAGGTCTGAGACCACATACAGACTGAAGTTGCCAGTTTCCTTGGGTTGCTGAAAGCAAATCGTTGATCCTTTCATGCAGAATGAAACAGGATTTGATTTTCGAACAGTGATTCCAATACGCGCTCTCCTTGGACCAGCTATATCTTGTTGAGCTAATTCTTTTCCCACGGGAATATTCATCTCTTCCAGCCTTCCGCTCAATTAATATTTATTTAATAAGCACCTTCTGTGTACCAGATGCCTCTACCACAATGCGTTAATATTGTCTGGCGCAAGCCAAGCAATTAGCAGAGCACAAATAAATGACAAATACAAGTGCCAAGCAGGCGCTGAGCGTGGGATCAACAGCCAGGTAGGAAATATTCTCGTGTCTGCTCAGAGGGAAAACAAGTAGAGACAGTTCACAAATGAGCAGATTCTACCCTCGAAGGCAGGCGGCTCAGTGGGTTGGGAAACCCAAGGAGGTGGGTTAAAAACTGAAGTTTTATATGGTGAGGATCACTTGTGTGTGTGTGTGTGTGAATAGAGGCCAGAGGTCAACTCATCTGTCATTCCCCAGGAATCTGCCCGCACCACCAACACACACACACACACACACACACACACACACACACACACACACACA